>NC_135216.1:8804065-9031565 GCF_052324685.1 Brachyhypopomus gauderio
TCCAGAAACCCATGTGGGTGCAGGTGGCAGATGGCAGCCATGCTATAAAGCAGCACTACGACCATAGTGAGGAGCAGGAGCAGCTAGAGAAACCTTTACAAGGGCTAGTTGTGCATGCCTTTCAATGTTACGACCACTATCTATGCAGCAATTCAATCACCGGAGATGTATGTGTGCATATATACTGTTTTTTATGAGGAAGACCATTTGTTTATTAGCAGTAACTGCTGTTCACATATCATGCATGATCTTTGCAAAAATATATATCTAATCTCTCTTCTAGCTCTTTTTTGACAATTAGTAAACAATAATTGATCATTGGTTACTAGGTAGTTAATCAAGGTAGGTACAGCTGCTTTTCAGTATACAAAACAAAATAAAACACACCTTGTCACCTGGAAGTGAGTGCGCCCTCCTGTTGTCGTGGACACCACGGGTAGCCCATGTGAGTAGAGGTTTCAGATCTTCAGTGTTTACAGCTGTTTGGTGTGCACTGCAGGAGGACCTCACGAGACAGACACTGGTTCCACAATAATTCAAGATTAAATAAACCAAAGAATCACACACACGCACACACACACACACACACACACACACACACACACACACACACACACACACACACACACACACACACAGTGAAATATCCTATGTTGTACATTTAGGTTTTGCACGGTGATCCTAAACAGAAAGGGATTTCACAAGATCCTATTGTGATTTGCTGTCTAAGATTTTAATAATGTTCTCTGGGGTCGTAATTATCTACTGTTACATCACAGAGATGTTAATCAGTCCAGGGATGTTGTGACAGATTGCATAGCACACCTAGCTAGCAACGACGATTAGCATCTTATCTGCTTTGCTTACTCAAACACTGTAATATTACACCTTGCATTAAAGGTGCCGTTTTTCCCCTTCAGTGCTTTTGTAGCCTAAATATTTATACATCAAATGGTCATCTATACATTAATGATCATAAGATCATAAGATTTGTATAGTGAGACACAGTGTTGCCATGTCTGCACTAACATGGCATAACCATACCCACAATTACTGACATCAAAATATCTATCATTTATGAGCTTGCTGTGTTGTGAATGACGTAGTAAACTGATCACATTCAAATGAAGTTTTACTAAATACCCCTCCAGGATTAGCGGCACTGATGGCGTGATGATCAGGGGCAGATGTAGCCTACATTCCCTCGTGCCCCTCTGCACTCTGTGTTATGTGAAGGGGCCTGGTCTACTTGATCTTCATCCAGCCCCTCACCTTCGAGCTCCACCGTTTAACCACACCTCTGCTGAACGTGGCCCGTTCATGTCCTCAGATAACGCGTTTCTCAAACAGGGCCGATCCGAAGGTGCGTCTCGTCACCCAATGTGTCATTTCATTCATTGTGATTCATACACAGTTTCCAAACATTTTCTTCAGTGTGAAGGAGAATAACGGGAGACGCGGGGAAAATGTCTAAAACTCACAACCCGTTCTTCTGGGACACTGCTCCTCGCTCCCCCCCGGGTGGGCTGCAGACTGCTAAAGACCTGCCGTGGATGCTCAATGCTAGAGGCAGAGGCCCTAGACTCATCCCCAGAGTTCCCACAAACGCACGTGTACACATGTTCGTGTGAGCAGGCGCCCAGTGAGCCGGCGGTGACACAGGGCTACTGTCTTGCTAACACTCACCGCTGGTATTTTTGCAGCATGCTTTTCCTCAAAAAAAAAAGGAAAGAAAAAAGAGAGAGAAGTCTATTTTGAAAGCAAACTCCCACACCTCGAGGACCTGTCAACGACTGTCTGCTGTTGAGCTCCTGCACTATATCAAGCTAATGGGGGGGAAAGTGGGTCATCATGAATTATTCACTAGCTTCCTCCATCTAAAAGGAGATTTTTTTCAATATGTCTTATGGAAATACTGGATAATAGGCCCGGAATTGCAATGTAGATAAGGCCGATTATAAATCAAACACAGTCATTAGTTTAAACTGCACCGATACATGCGTGCATACTGTTTTTAGATGGCATGGTAAACTCTAGGCAATTAAAAGTGCAACGCTGCCACCTTAGACTGGCCAAATAACTCATTAATTTCTGCAAAATGAAGGAAGCTGTCACTTCCATCTGCAAGGATTACTCCCAGCCACCTCTACACCTCAGGCCGCCATCCAGGGAACCAGGCTCATGTAAGGAGGAGTGACATTTCGAGGAAGGTTTTCTACCCTCCACTGTCTCCTCTTGGGCATGATGCTGACATTTAATTAGTAGTAGAATGGAGACAGTACTCCAGATTGAGCTTGTACTAGCTCTGACCTTTTCAGCCCTTTGCTCTGCTCTGTCATTAGAATACCAATTCCCCCCCCCCCCCCCCCCAAAAAAAACACTCTCACGATAAGAATGCCAAATCATCGGCCTTGGTGTGGACAGCGGCTCAGTTTAACGCTCGACCACTAAATCCTGCGAAGTCCATTCAGTCTTCCATGGGAGGCTTCCTGGTAATAGAGTGATATCAACACTGCATTTCAGTAGTCTTTCTAACATGTCCGCACACACTTCGCCTTGCCATGTCCTCTTGGGGGAACCACTAACGCCATCTTCAGGGCCATTCCACTGAAGTGAAGTGCGTTAGACTTCAGAGGGGGGCGGTGAGCCGAGGGAACACACATGTCACGTCAGCAGCAGAACTTACCCAGAAAGCATTGCATCCATATCAACAGTGAAATCAATGACAGACAGAGCATGATATAAAACAAAACTTCACTTTGACTTCAATTATTATTATATTATATCAAATTATTAGAAATTATGGAAAAATTAAATAAACTCACCCGATGTTCAACTATTGCAATCAGTTGCTGAACTCTTAGACTTCTCACCAGACTCTGTAGACAGTCCTTCACAAATGTGAAAATTGCCAAAAAGAAATAATAATCTCAGTGGGATGTGGTGTTTGTGTTTACTGCTGAGAGTGAGCGTGTTCCAGATTGAAAACACGATCCTGCTTCCCTCCTTATACTGTAAGCATCCACTGGTGTGACGCAGGCACTACGCACTTGTGAGCTGTCGGTGGAAATAGACGAGTGCATGTTAAAAAGACGAAGCGGACAAGGCGATAGGTCACTTCATCTTTTACGTCACGACCCGGGCACACTCTACCGGTCATGAACACTGAAACTAAGTGCAAGGCAAAAATATTCGAACACAGAACGCTGACATTTTTTTTTCCATGTGTAATTTGGACCATCAACAATTATTTACGCAAGACTCTTTATCACTGCTCCACCGCCAAAGGTAATTATCACAGCATCCAGAAATCACTGTAGTGCTGCAGTGGTTCGTTCTGTTTCTGTAGATGGCATAGAACCCTCGGGAAACATTAAGGGCGAACAGTTCATTCCTTCATGCTTTCATCCCTATCAAGAACCATTTAAAAACCCTTTAAGTCCCCCTTAAGGATACAGATCTTAACAGGCAGAAGTCATGAAAAATTAGAACTGGCTGTTGCTCAATTTAAAAAGATGACAGTGTGCAAACATAAAGCCCATCTGCTGCTAATATACCCACTCTAAGCTATCGAGTAGGTTCATAATGATCAGATATGTGGGAGACCCTGTAAGGGGGGGGGGGGGGGGGGGTCACAGGAGAAAGGGGTGGACATGTAAGTCAGTGTAACTACACTCCTGATATTTTCACATCATTACATCACCCAATCGTGGGATGAGGCGATTATTACTGTACCTGTCGTCTGTGAAGAGAAACATCAGCTTCCAGCCAGTTCGAACCGGTTCTGGTTGTTTTCCCCTGCTGTCAATGGTGTCACTAGCATGTTTTTGTGGGTAGAACATGCAACGTGAGAACCCCCTATATGTTCTTAAAATGGCACTCCTTACCCTGTCATACCCACCAGCCCTTGGAAATGCAACCCCGATACCAAGGACCATTGAGACTTGGCATAGCCTTGGCAGTCAAAAGCACCCAGATGTCCCTGCGATTTTGGGCATGAGTCCAGCTCGTCTGAGAGGCCTGAAATACTTCCGTTGCGTACAGATGGCAAGAAGGAGAGTAAAAAAAAAAAGAAAGTCTGAAATGGCAACAGGAGCAAGTGAGGGCAGGAGAGAAGGAGAGAGGGGGCAGAAAGGATGCAAGGGAGGGAGAGAGAGAGCAGGAAAAAGAAAACAGCAAAAGGTGAGTGCAATGTGGCAGGCAGATGAACATGACGGATGGAAAGAGGAGACAGGACCAAAAAGAAGACAAATCTGACCTGTGGATGCTTCCTGCGTGCATGCGTGCGATGGGCAGGGGGTCAGGACACTGGACATATGGTGGAGAGTGTCATGGCTCCTGTCCCTGGTCCTCAGAGGAGGCAACACGCTTGCGCAACACGTCTGGCCAACCATGGACCACCATGTTCTGCATAATTTAGCAAGCAAGGCATAGGATCGGGCAACGGGCTCAATTAGCCATGTTTACCCAGACAGACGAGGGCATGATGGAGATGCCTGGAGTGGCTTTAGCACTATGGGAAAGTGTGGGAGAAACGCAAGGCCTGTCCTCATACTTATTATGGATATCAGTCAACACCTTCCTCCCACACCAGAAACACCTCTGCTCCCTTGAAACACTTAACATGTTCATGGTGTAAGCAGGCACAGCTGGGGACTCATACCGCGTCTCAAGTCTGACTGGAATGTATGCAGACGTTTCAAGAGTGCCCGCAGAGAAAGAGACGCGGGGACATCTTGGGATCTCAGTTTGTGGGCTCTCAGCAAAACCAGCTCCCGTTTCTGTCTCAATCTTGGTCTTTTCAACTAGCAGACTCGCCCTGCTGTTTGAAGGCAGCGAGTGTAATTTAAATAAAAGTGCCACCTTTTAAGGCATTCCATCCAACGCGCAGACGAGGTTCCTAGGGCCCGTGGAGCTGCAAATTCTCCTGGACTTTGGCACCAAGAGATCGTTAGACTCGTCTCAATAAAGCATCAAAGATCACGCAGAAAACAGAAAGTCAAGGGGGTTTAAAATCTTCTATGCTGTCAGCGATGGCTTTTCATGCGGCCCCATCTTCACTCCTCCATTTTTCATTCGTCTCCATCCCTGTCGCTCGCTCTCACCTTTCCTCCACTTCACTCCCTCTCTCCCTCCCTCCGTCATATCTCGCTCGCTCTCTCCTCCCTTTCTTTCTTTCTCTCCCCCCCCCCCCCCCCTCTTTACTTCTGACACCTAAATCATGGCGCGGGATCTGACAAAATGATGAAAAAGCCAGCACCCCATATCGTTAGGCCCATCAAACGCAGTGAGCTGCGATGTGTAGACAGCCCCACCGCCCCCCTCACCCAGCCTCTCTACCCCCCCTCCACACCACCACCACCACCACCACCACCGCCACCACCTCCACCCCCCACCGGCACACACACTCCTCTCTCCAGCAACGCACTCAACCAAAGGAGGAAAATCAAAATGGCAGGGGAAAAATATTCCCCACACTGCACTGAAGGGAGGCCTTTTCTGGTGTGATGTGGAAATACAAATTGCCCCAGCTAGCTTCCCCCTTGTGTAAATATTGGTGCTCATTAAAAAAGAGAGAGATTATTAAAAGTGATAGAGCAGGGAAGGAATGGTGAGGCTTCCTTCAGATTAATAAGAGAGAAAACCTCTAGGAGTTCCAGCTCAGTAAAACTAAAGAAATCTGGAGGGTTTTCATCAAAGAGTCTGGGATTTCTGTGGGAACAGACGTAGCCGCAATAGCTTTTAAACAAGCAGGATAAATGTGTTTATAGAAATATTGGTTTGACTCGTCGAGTAGGAATTCACAATGTTTCAGGTTCTACCAAAATGAGCGTTGTGCTTGAGTATTTAATCACAGACAAATTATTAAATCAACTAAAAAATGAAAACCAGGGCACAAATATGGTTTATTATCTGCATATTACTCACAGGTTGGTAGACAGTAGTGACTTGTTCTGTGCCCAATCCTGGTTCCTCGTGAGTGATCTCTTCAGAGTCAAAGCAGGTGGTGTCTGGGTATTTCTGGGATGTGCAGTGCAGTCAACAGGCAACTGGACGATATATTGTTGTTTACTCCAGAACATTCATTTTGAAATAAAACAATGAGTATGGCTTCAAAGGGCAGAATGCAGCTTTAATCTGTGAGTATTTATCACACAGCCACAGTATATTGTGGCATAATATATAGGAGGCACAACCATTTTTATACATTGTGCCCCATTTCAGAGGACTTTAATTTGACATAATTTTTACATGTCATTTTTAGAACTTGGTTGCAAATCTCTTACAATTGATGCCCATATTTCTCCACACGCTGGATATGTTCCCAGAGGAGGCTCTGACCTGTCATTAATGCAGCCATTTTTATTTTCTGTTTGTTTCATGAACTTGTTGCCATTGGTCTTGTTTTCAGGAATTAAAGCGCATGTTTAAAATAGCCCGGGTCAGGTCACCAGTTTTGCCGGATGAAAATGCTTCATTCTCCAGATCCAAGTCTAGCTTGGTGTACGTCATACATAGGAACTACAGGAGTGGCTTTCTATAATTGTTCCCAGCCTCAATTCTCAGGCAAAACCCTAATCTTAACCCTAACCCTAACCCCTAACCCTAAACCTAAACCTTAACCCTAACGCTAACCCTAGCCTACCCATCTAAAATATATTATCTTTGGATCATCACTAACCAAGCAGTTTTCATGGACAGTGAATGTTTGCATAAATACTATATAAATGCATTTTTGAAAATCATAAATATGTATGCTAATATGTATAAATGAATATTAAAAACAGACAGCTAACACCTGCCTTTGGTCAAAACATGGTCATGAAAGACACTGTAATGCACATAAGTCAGAGGCGAATGGATGCATATGCTGGAGTTATTTTATTAGGGCAGCAGGGGTCAAAACATGGTCAGCATAATCATAGCAGAATCCATGAAAAACATCCATAAACAGGCTACCAGGGACAAAAAATAGAAACTTCTAGAAAAGCAACGGTGAGGAGAAAAGGAGGAACCAAACTAGAAACGTGACTCAGAATCCTGAACACAAGCAAGACTTCAAAGGTCAAAGGTCATTACCACATGAAGTCTCGCAGAAGAGACAGGAAGACGTGGAGCTACGGGTTGTCAAATAAAATAGCACGTAATTAAAAGTGAGCCCGGCTGGTCCATATTTTCAAGTTTGTCATTGTTTGGGATACCTGACTTCTTTTAGCATACAATAGAATAGAATTTCATCATATACTTTAAAGTACATGTCTTAAATTGCACATACTACCTAGCTTAACGAGGAGCATATACTCTGATAATCATAGCACAATTTCAGACACAGCTAAAGACTAAGTGGACCTATTCAGGTATGATAAGGCCGTAATGCAACCACAGATGAAGAAATGGATCTGGGGCAGATTTAATGGAGAAAGGAAGGAGTCCTGTCCAGGAAAGGCTGGTAAGGATAATAAGATTCCAGTGGAATCAGTTAACTGATGGGATGCCAATTAGTTACAGATACAGAGTGGGGAAACTTAATAACATGAAATGTTTCACTGGCAGTTAGTCTTTGTTCATTAAAACTCACGTCAACCAAGTTACTTTTCTCATACGTACAACATGCTCTCATTTGTCACACGCCGTTCCGGTGACACGTTTTAACCAGTAAGCTCACGACACCGCAACCTTATCCCCTGCTATTCTTAGGGAGGCGTCGTCTTCTCCCTTCCCAAAATGCTCCACTGGCTTCTCTCTCCTTCCCCCCCTTCCTCCTCGCTTGGACCTTGGAGCTTCCCGAGCCCCGAGCCACAGCAAAGGGCATGCACAGAGGAGAGGCTCCCATTAAAGATTCATGGCCTGCCTGCTTATATCTGTCACATATTAATGTGAGCAAAATGCATGGGGGTCTGCTGGGGATTGTTGGCTATGTCACCACAGGTGGAGGCTCGCTGACAGAAATCAATAGAGCTTCTTGTCCAGTCCTTACACAGGGTACCTCGGAGGCAGAAATAAAGGGAACACAGGGAGAGAAAGAGAAAGGCCGAAGGAGTTGGAGTAAGCAGATTTTTATTTTTACATTTTTTTATTTTTTTTGCGGCTCAAGTTTAGCTTTCGCTCGGACATGAAGACCGGCATGGCACTGGGCCAAACCAGCAGAGATCCGGCATGCGTGCTGTGGTCCAGACGTCCCGAGCAAAGGGGCTGGGTGAATTTTCCCATGCCATAACCTCGTAAGCTGCTGAAGAGAGATCGGAGGGGATACGTCACGTTCACCTCTAAGTGTGAACGTAATATCTGGGAATATCTACTGCGTATGATGTTCCACTGCACATTATCACAACTAGTCAGGATCTACAATAACTGAAGCATATTCCTTATGACAGGGTTTGATTACACTGGCCAAACAAAGCAGTTAAAGCTAATGGGATTACACATGGCAACTGAGAGAATTCCTGCTTGTCAATATGTCAAAAGAATCACCAAGCAATGACTGTGGAGTGAACTTGGGTCTCCTCAATTTTGCGTTGTGAATGTTGATAGCCTATTGTCGGTTGACTTAAATGTAGGCGGCTTTAATCTTCTTCTGTGGTTAATGTACTGGCAGACAATCCTAGAAGAGGGTTATGGGTTTGTCTGTGGCAGCCCCATAGAGCCTGTCCTGCCGTGAGGACGAGTGGGAGCATATGGACTGAAAGAAGATGCCATTTATGACTGCTGATGTATGGAGCTGCCTCGTCCAGGGGAAGAGAAAGAGAGAGAGTGTGTGTGTGTGTGTGTGTGTGTGTGTGTGTGTGTGTGTGTGTGTGTCTGTTAACTCTAGTGCATCATCATGCTGCTAGCCTAGCACTGACAGTACTGTTGTCTGTAACACCTGCTGCTTCTATCCATAAACAGACAAGACTTAGTAGAGTCCCACTATGTCCCAGTGTGCTCGTGTCTTCCCGCATGTCCACAGAGTAGGGAGAAGACGTTCGAGAGGGACGACGAGCCCCTAAAAAGCCCGAGACACCTAGACATGTTGAGGCAGAGATGGCTGTGTGAGAAGAGAGAGTGTGTGTGGATCTGGGGCTAGCTGGATGTGTGGGTGGGAGGTAATTTTGCCCGTGGGGCAATGAAACAGCTCAGACGTGCATCGTGCTTATGTGTGGCTAAGGACAGGTGCACTCGGGTGCTTAATTGAGTGGGATCTACGCCAGCCTTGGGCATAATGGTCCCTTCTTTCACCCAGCCCCAGTCCCTCCAGACCAGGCAATCGCTATTACAGGCTGCAGTCTCATACATATAGACCACTGCCTGCATTACACTCACACGCTTCATACTTAAACTCCAACTAGATATTACTCAATATTAATCAATTACATACTGTACTTTCCAACCATATATTGATCTATCATACACACACACATATTGAGAGATAGGTAATGTAGATAAGTGTAGATATCAAGACCTAGCTGGGCAACTCTTTCCGTGCCCATGGACCAGTACTGCTGAGGTGAGACTAAAGCAGACAGGTTATGACAGGCGGATTGATTCCTCCAGTCTGGCTCCATCACGTACCGTTCGACGCAACTACCACTCGCCCTTGTCCGCTCCGCTGCTGGGAAACACACGGTGCGATGGGAAGGGTCGCAGGAGAGGGGAGATGTGAAGACCTTGCCCGACGCACCACCTAAAGGGCAACGGACGTTTTCTGTGAAGCAGAAACAGAAGGGAGATAAGGCAGCAGAGTGGACACAGGTCCCCTCTCACCAGCAGACTGCAGGGCATTTACTTCCAATACGTTTCACCCTTGCGCTCGCTGGTTTGGTTAAGAATCAAGGCGCTGAGGCACTTCCAGGACTGGATTAGTCGCACGCTCCGATAAATTCCAGTGAAGAGCTTTGCTCCCACCTCTTTAAGAAAAGAGAATTAGTCATGCTGTCTGTCGTCTAGAGCCTGTGTGATGTTGCGGGCTCATTTTCCGCAAAGAATGTAATCGCAACGTCTTGCTTGTGTCACAGAAAAAAGACAACAAGGCAATAGCACAAAAGCAGAAGGATTGAGTAAAGGTCACCACCTGGATCAAGACAAAGATCTGTCTTACCTTTAAACTCCTCATTATACCACATACAGCAACACGTAACTAAAGGTTATCAGTAATAGTGACCTAAATGATGGAGACCTCCACAAGAACACATGATCAAAACTTCTGAATTTCCAAAGGGTCTTCTTCATGAGGAAAAAAGGGCAAAATGTGATGTTTGATTACAGTAGCAAAGACAAACAAACACAGCAGGATTCATAACAAGCAGACATAACCTGCTTAAAGGTTCAAAGTCTATGACCTCTCTTTGGCTTTTAGCCCACACCTACCTGAATCAGATCCTTTATCCTCTCCAAAGCAGTTTACCCTTTATTACCAGGACATCACCAGAGCTTTTCCTAACGTCTCACTTTGTATGTGCTTGCATCAATAAAAAATGATAAAGAACACATTAAAATAGTAAAGAACACATTTTAGAGCATTTTTAAACAACTCTCCCCAAGGGCAGAGCCGGAGTGGCTAATCGGGAGATTCGGGAGGATTCCCGATGGGCCGGCTCATGTCAGTCTCTAGTTTGGGCCGATTGGGAGGGAAAAATAATTTTGGGCCGGATTTGGACATGAAACTCCCGGGCTGAAAATGTGTCCCACTCCGGCCCTGCCCAAGGGTATCATGGATTTATATTACATATGAAGCCATCACAATCCATCTGTGATTGTCTAATTGACTTGTGAACCACTGGTCTTCCCACTCTCACTGGAGCTCTGGAGCCCTGCCCGAGCTCACTCTCCTCCGTCGTGCCTACACCTGTTTGTCATTCGTGGCCTCATTAGGACTCAGTTATGCGTCATATCATGGGTCAGTCTTTTGTGATGTTGATTACATTCATACCTCAACCTGTTGTCTACCTGTTGTCTACCTGTTGGTTGCTGTGATGCTGTGTTGTCCCTGTCCTATTTCACCTGGGTACATTTCCCAGTTATATATTTGAGTACACTGGTGGATTTGAATACTGGTTCCACATACTCTGCCTATATTCTTTATCCAGTGTGAGCCCTTATGATTTCCCCAGTAAACCTTTAAATGATTGATATCTGCATTCCTGTGACTTTCTCCACTCTCTCTTCTAGGTCAACATTGAAAACTGTATTGTAATTACTTGTGTTACAATTTTCACAGCTTTAGTGACATAACTGAGCAGGAATTCGTACACCACCACCACCACCACCACCCTGGTCTTGATCTCTCCATGGCTCCTACAGGTGTGGGGTCTTCTACCTTGGTCACTTCATCCCACAGACGCATGGACTCTGTTGTACCAGCTGGCATTGAACTTAGCACCAGAAACCTTTTTATGCTTATGTCTTGTTAGACTACCATCTGTTCATACTTTATACCATCTTATAAACCCACACATACATCCGTATATGCATGCAAACACCTTATTTAGTATTATTTTAACATAAATTGGTTGCAAGAAACACTCGAACTAGCTGTCAAATCTGTGCAATTATTTACAATATCATCCTGCAGCTAGCTGGAAAGGCTGTCACGGAGTTGTCTTCACCTCGACTCACGCAGACAGAGTTCATAAGAAAATGAGCTGTAGTCAGACTATTCACATCTATATACTGAGATCTGGATCAAAAGCTACTTGAAAGACTCTCGGTTGATGGCAACTCTGTGTTTCAGGACTTGAAACTACTACCATTCTTAAAGGGCATGAATTTCAAAGTAGTACGCCCTCAAGTAGAAACTAAATACACACAAACAAACAGAAGAAAGGATTCAATCTGTGTATTTGTGTCATTCTATGTATCGTGGTTTTCTATTGTGGAGGACCACGATCAGTAGAACACTAAAAATCTGGAAAAATAAAACAAAACCATAGTCAAAATATTATCTCAAAATCAATTGTTTGGTGCATTATTTAGGAGCAATAACACAATGGTGAACTTAGCAACAAGAAAAGAGCATTAGTGCCTGAATGAAAACAAAGGGTTGTCAGGGCTTGAGCACACGCACACGTCTTGAGCATGCACACTGCAACAGCAGAATAGATCTGGAACTCGTGAACTGTAGACAAGCTCTTTATCCACTCCGATGCGATCACTTCCAAACCCTTATGTACGGTTGACGGCTTGAAACTGTGGGGTTTTTGGAGGGGCGGGGCAGGATGGGGTGGGGGTTCTTTACTGGCCAAGTCAATTACCCCTCCCTAGTGCCAGCATCCATTTCACCCCAGTGGGGAACCGTCAGGGCCCTCTACGCCCTCTCAGAGGGCCTAAAATATTCTTAAAACATTATATATATAATTATCCAATTTTATTTTATCTACTTACAGTTTTACAATCGACATCTAAACAATTACAAAAATATAAGCAAATAAAATATTCAACCGTGTCTATTCAATCTGTGTTGGAAGGTGAGGGGTTAAGTGGAAGCCCCTGTGTCTCCCCCTATCAGGACTGTGATGCCCGCTGTTCGTTTACAGAGGGCCTGGCAGTTATAATTCAACGCAATACCAGTTTCAAATGACAGTAAAATTGACCAATCATATCTTCCCTCTTAGTGGGCGGGATTAACTGTATGATAATTTCCGCCCGCTGTGGCGACGCTAGCTGTCGTTACCCTACCGCCGCTAGCTAGTTTCGATTCGGCCCTTTGACGTCCTCATTTACATATTCCGCTTGCGAGAACCACGGAGCTGTGAAACCTTATTTTGTTTGGAAACTTATTTTGCTTAACAAGTTATCTAGTACAAATGTTATTTGAACGCACTACATGCGTTTCTAAAGCTATACTGTCGGTTTTTTCTTTATTCTTTAGTGCAGTTTATTAGGAGAGGAAAAAAAATCGGGGGGGGGGGGGTGTAGCGGGCCCAGGTTTAATGGTCACGGTTCGCTACTGTTTCACCCACTAAAGACTCAATCTCCAATGTGGCTGAACTGGACCGCAGAGTGTTTCTAAAGGAGATATCCAGTGTCTGGAGATGTCTCTAGGTCACAGACTTTAAGTAGTACACATGACACACTTAGTTTATGGATAGAGTATGAAGGGGTTTATGAAATGTGTGTGGTTCACTTGGCATATACAGTATGCAAATAACCTGAATTTAAAACTAGCACTTCACACTTTAGCGTCCTGGTTATTGTTCCGTGCGCAGTCCCACGTCCTGGGGTCCAGACTCTGATCACGGAGAGCCGATCGCAGTGAGCCGAGCCTACCTTCCAGCTCCAAAAGTGGTTTACACTGGCGAAACTCCACGCGTTCATTAAGATGCCAAACAGTTCAGGTGAAGCTTGCAGCGTGTTTATCATTCCACAGCCAAAACCTCAGATTCTCCATTCATTCATTTATTAAGAGAAAGCGGTTATACATCCAGTGTTTCAGGATAGCAAACGCCGCCCACGTTTTAAAAGTGTTTTCATGCATAGTTTGGCATAAGGCTGCATGTCTGCCTGTCTACAGCAGTTATTTGTTTAAGTGAAGAAGACATCAGATTATGCTGTGTTCTGTTCACAACAGATATGGTATGTCGACACACATTTACTGGCGTCTCTTACCAGCTATGCAAGCCCTCCAGAGAAGAATGACAGCTCAATCACACCATGCTTTGGTTTAGTAAAAAAAAAAAAAAAAACTCTTTTGAGAAAACAGGCCCAGTCTCTACTTCAAACGTTACTGCTCAGTACGCTCTGCTATCAAAAGCAGGCGTGCCATCGCAGATTCACACAAACGGTTCGGTTTCTTAGATTCTATCATAATGTGACACTTCAGCCAAGGATTGCCAGCAAGAAAGAAACCCAAGAAGTGTGCTTCAGATACCTGCTATAAATAGCCTGGATCCCATGAGAGCAGTCAGTGTGTTAGAGAGGGAATATTTTTATTAGAGGATCTGGGGACATATTCAGGTTAGTCTGATGTGGCAGAGTTCAAAGACAGAATCGGAGGACTTCAGGCAGTGTAACATTCTCCTTATACGTCAAGCTGTTAGCCCGGACTACATCTATAAACACTCCATCATAATCAGAACTTTTTAAACTATTATTATTATTATTCCGTAATGCCTTTAACTTTGGGGAGAGGTTCAGGACAGTTCTTCTGTTTTTTCTGCTGCTGCAGTGCCCCCATGACTGTGCAGGTTAATCCATTCCTTTTGAGCAGCCGGTGCTGGATGGTGCTTTCAGTCGTGGGTCCTTCTTCCCGTCCTCTCCCTTCCCTTCCAGCCCTCCCGCTCCGCTCTTATCTGCTCATCCAGCAGGCCCGACACGCACGGCTCCGCCTCCCCGACCCCCAAACTCTCTTTCTGGCCCTCACAATACTAAGAGTGTAAACCTTCTCCTCAGCTCGTGGAACGCCGCTGTGTGTTGCCGCCTTTGGCCCAATTATTTGATAGGAATCAGATTATTTCTATTTGTGTTCACCAGTAGAGCAGAAGCTGAACACCGTGGAAGTATAAAGTATAGGGTTGTTACCAACGATTTCAGTTGTTGGTGTTATCAGGACAATTAAGTGCATTATTGAACTTCAGATATGGTTTGTGAAATTACTGGAGCTAATAGAGATCTCACAAGTCTTCATCCGTGAGTGGAGAAGGTTACATGTTCACAAGTGGGATTAGTCAGTAAGAAAAGGTGAGTAGATTTTACCACATTATCTTGATCATTTGTTTTTAAATGCAACAGTAGCTTAGAGCTTCGAGTCTGACTCATAGTAAAACTTGCCAAAAGGCAGCATCCTAACCACTTAGGGCATTAATTAACACCTCCCTTTGTTTATTTTCACAAATTTCAACTGTAAAGCTTCCGAGGTGCCAATATCAACCAATTCCCACTTATATTACTATATACACAAATATTAAAACAACCAGCTGACTGTAGAGCTACAGCAGGGAAGCAGAAAGTATGTTGACCAGAGCCATGACAAATGACAACGCTGGATGGTTCCAGATCGATAGGCGAACTAACGTAAGACCCGGTCAGAAGCGATGTGCAGTGTTAACTTCTTATCTGCATTTTGCACTGGACACAGTGGTCCTTCAGAGAGCAGGAACGCTCAGGCGCAGGACAACACGCAGGCGTGTGAAGACTTCTCTCCCTGTGATCTGCCAGTGCGATGCAATCAACAGCACCCTCCAAACCCGCTGAGCAGAGGATTTAAAAAGAGAGGGGAAGATGAAAATACAGAGAGGCCTCTCTTGTGTTTGTAATAACTCTCTCTCTCTCTCTCTTTCTCTCTCTCCACTGGAGTCTGTCTCTCACACTGTCAAAAGGACAGCAGGACACCCTTGCAGTGAGAAAGCATGTGCAGTCATATACACCACGACTGTGACTCCAAACCGAGGAGAAAGGCCTCCCGCCATGCTGCAGGGAGCAGGCGTCAATAAAGAGGGGAGAGGCAGAGTCTGTTACCAAGCAAGCAACGCTCTCAGAATCACAAACAAAGGAAAGCACAGTCATCTTTGTCTGAGTTCCCAGGACAGAGATGAGACCGGCCCACTAAGGCCCAGACCACGACTGCATTAGTATGGATTGAGAAAGAGAGTGACCACATCAATGGGGAATTACTGGCCTATTGCAGCTCCGGGCCTGTCCTCAGTCTGTATGGCTGAGCCAATCTGATTCCCACTCGGTGAGTTTTGGGGTGTTAAGGTGACTGCAGTGCTCAGAGCTGCTGTCCAACTATGCTTCACAACGCAATTCAGGGGAAATTGTCCAAAAAGTGGGAGAGTTGTGAGAGAGTTAAAAAATCATCAGTTGCAGTTAATCAAATACAGGCTTCTCTGTCCATTACATTGTAAAACAAAATATAACCTAGACCTTCCTGAAGTAAAAACTAAAGTAAAAAAGTTGAGGAGATCAAAACACTTTATTCATTAGCTCATCCTCGAGGCTTGTATAAAACCTCCCACTCATTTTGTCCGAGGTCTCCAGGGCCTGACTCCAGGAATCAGTCAAACTGAAAACTGTAGCTCTAGAATAGTTTTATGTGCCTTTTAAGCACATCGTTTGTAAACCTTGTTTTTCAATTTAACAAGACTTGCAGTGGTGGTCTGTTTGACCTCTACTGTAGTATTACACTTAACCAGAAAAATTCTAAAACTTTTTTTAGATTTTGTAGAGCACTGAAAGTAAGCTCAGTAAGTCCAGCAAGTCCATATATATACTACATAAATACATACATACATACATACATATATATGTATGTATCATATATATGTGTGTGTGTGTGTGTGTGTGTGTGTGAGTGAGAGAACAAATGCAGGGATGAAAAGAGATGGATGCATGGAGAACAAAAATGAATTGAGAAAGAAAGGAAGGAATAAAATGGAGAAATTAATGGAGAGGAAAAGGAAAGTGAGAGAGAGATGGAGAGAGAGACGGAGAGAGGAGGAGAGAGGGGTGGAGAGAAGAGGAAAGAGATGGAGAGAGAGGAGGAGAGAGCTGGAGAGAAGACGAGAGAAAGATGAGAGAGAGGAGGAGAGATGGATAGAGGATGAGAGAGCGATGAAGAGAGGAGGAGAGGGAGATGAAGAGAGGACAAGAGAGAGACGGAGAGAGGAGGAGAGAGACAGAGAGAGGAGGAGAGATGGAGAGAGGAGGAGAGAGAGAGATGGAGAGAAAAGAAAGAGGAGGGGAGTGGGGGAGTTGAAGAGAAAGGAAAGGGAGGAGTGATTGAAGTAACTTGTGTTGACTGGATGTGTTTGCAGGCCGGCTGTCCCCCCGGCTGTGTAGTGGGTTACCATGATGGCCTTGAGTGGAGACTCTGATGGCAGAGCAGTTGGTCATTTCACAGCTCCTGCTTCCTACAAAACAATGCTGAAGTAATTATTCTTAATTGCATCCTAATCACTCCCTTTGCCTCTCATGTCTTTAACTGGCTGCTGCTCTCATCCACTCCAGAGCTCAGTTTGTTAATAAAAGCACCGTGCGCAGATGTGCACACGTGTATCTCTGGAGGTTGATGTCAACGTCACGTTAAAAGCACCTCTCATTCTGTGTTTTTACTCTGTGCATTGTAGTTTTGTTTTCTTTTATTGAATTGCATTCCTTCTGAAAGATATATTTGCTAAATGATGTGTGATAGTGATTCAGGGCACAGTCCTGCGGGAGCAGAGGTCCTATCCTGTGATAGGAAACATGACCAATTTTACATTCCTCACTGGCTCTTTATGTGAACCTTACCTGCTTTTGACATTTTGGCTTCATGTGAAGAGAAAAAAGTTGTCTCTATCCCCTCTGAGCAAACACCCCCCACCCCTCCTCCCCAACCCGTCGCCCAGAAATCCACAAACGGCTTGTATCACACATTGGCAAGTTTGGGGGGGGGGGGGGGGTTTTTGCTCTTTTTACAGTGAGTGGTGAAGCAATTCAAAAATAAAAAATAGGAAATTATGTCACATAAAACAAGGAGAGATGAACTTGAACTTTATGAACTCAAACAGATGGGATTCTTCATCTGTATCCACAGAAAATGTTTAATCACTGAGTACAATTCCCAAAACAACAGGATGTATTGCCCAGAAAACATGAGAAAACTCCACTGGCATACACTCCTAAGACTGATTCTCCAAATATGGGGCCCTTGGAGTAAACCTGCACCACACGCACACACACACACACACACACACACACACATACTAAAATTAATAATTCATCTTAACATTTACAACCCAGGTCACATGCAGTAAGGCGGCCCATTGTCTATAATATTCTGTACATCTTTTACTATAAAGCACAGCCAATTTCACCCTGTTCTAATACTGCATGTTTCCTAAGTGAATCCCCTGCAATGATACACACACACGTCTACAAAAACTTTGACTGCAGGACAGTGAAGCTTGTTAGATCTTCAATGCAATTAGAGGCCAGTGAGCACAAAAGCAGGCTTACCCACTGCTCAGCACACTGCATTATTTATTTATTTACCAACAATTTATGGTGTTAAATTTGCAGTTCCAAGCATTATGAAGCAATTCCAAACATCTCAGCTATCACTCCAACACAACCCCCCGGGAACACGACAGATTGGAAACAGAGACGCTCGCAGATAACATCAATCGAAGAGGTGTTATTATCAATGGGATTATCCCGAGCCATGGTCAGAGGACACGCGCAGATCAGAAAGGATGCACGCGGAACATATGGGGGTAGGCAGAGGAAACAGGAGAACAGGTTAGTGAACCACAGATCAGTCCAAAAGAGCGAACCGAGCAGGGAGGGATTAGTCAATAACCAGGGTACAAAACCTTAAGCAGTAAGACGTGCAGAGAGACCATTCAGCGTGTACGAGACAGACCCGACGATGCTTCACAAAGTAAACGCAGAAACAATCAGGTTTAAATAGGCAGGTTAATGACAGGAGTGACGACAATCGATAATCACGGGAGGCAGAACAGATGAGATTGAGGCATTTGGTGGAACTGGATGGAGTGACAGATGAGCTGCTAGCAGGTGCATGCTGGGAAATGTAGTCAGGGCCAGGGAGCACAACACCTCCCAAAAAGAGAGGGAAACACATAAATAAAATTGTCTGCTTATTGTAATTATAACACTGCCAACACTATAAGGTTTAATAGATTTTTACATAGCATATACAGTTTAAGCAAATATTACATAAATAAAAGTCTTCCCTGTCCGGATCTGGTAACCAAACGTGACCATGTTAACACCTAAAGGGAACCAACTATTCTATTAATATTAATCTATTAATAAGTAGAAAATGATACAGAAGACAGCAGGACAGAGCCACAGATATGCTCAGCCAAGCACACGCTATGAACCAAAGTGTTCCAGCTCAGTGCAATAATCAGCAGTAGAGTAAAATACATTTTATTTCAAGGTTTTCTTCTTCTCTTTGTAATAGTCTGCACAAACAGGTTCCAGTGCTATAAGTAAATCTGGTCTGATTTCCACCTGGTGGACTGAAGCTGCCTTTGGAATATGAAGTACATTCATTTCATTTCCACCCTTGCCATCAGCAAAATAATGTATTACCATCATAAAAATATTTGTTTGGCTTCAGGTAAACTATCTACTGTTATATTTAATGATGCTGGTGTTGTCACGGTGATGGTATATCAGCATTTTAGTTTTTTGTTGTGTTGTTTTTTTCAGTTTTAGAAACACAACCCGACCACCAATATCACCACCAATAATAGTAATAATAAAAATAGCTGATGGCATATATTAATTAGACAAACACACATGTTGTGCAGGTCTTCTGTTCAGAACGCTAGTTCCCCGTGTCTGTGGAGGCAGTACTGGTTACCTATGAGCAGCACACAGCTGGGCTTCAGCAGAACACCTGTGCCGGGCCGGGCCGGGCCTGGTGGAGCCCTGTGAGGACAGGTGCGTTAGGGGACACACATGCTGTCACTCCTACAGCCACTCTGGGCCAAACTTTTGCCCCAGTTCTCTGTTTTTGCTTTTGACAGGTTTTGTTTGTTTTTTCTTTTTCAGTCTGACCTGCTCTCTTTGTCACAGAGGTGGCATTTGACAGCTATGTCAAACAGTGCATCAGGACTCACATTTGTACACAGGCCCCCAGCTGGTCCTTGCCCGCAGTGGGTTCGTTTTGGGGGCGAATCCCTCTAGCTTGGCAACATCCCCCCCCCCCCCCCCCCCCCCCACACACACACACAGACACACACCCCCGAGCAGCTGTCAGTCCGGACGGAGCGTGCAGGGCTCGGGGTTGGGGAAGCACTAGACAGAGGAGAGTGCCTCAGAGCTGAAGTACATGCCTCCAAACAGACGACAGCATCTAAATATGATCACGTTATTGATGGAACAACAAAAGGACGAGAGTGCCCACAAAGTAAAGCCAAACTCTCAGCAGAGGGAGCTGAGTCTAAAGGAGATGTCTAAAGGAGTCTAAAGGGATCTAAAGGAGATGTCTCTCTCTCTCTCTCTCTCTCTCTCTCTCTCTCTCCTACGTGTGTGTCAGCATGTACTTGTGTCTTGTACTGTAGCATCTGTCCCTGTGCGCATGACCATAGGACATCATCAAAATGGTTTAGTGCCCTCATAATTGAGACTTAAGATCTGACCATCACATTTCTAGGGATGAAAACGTCTGCTTTAACGTCACATACAGAGGATTATCTGTTCCTTCTTTGCGTTCTCATTTTTTATGCCAGCTTTTCATTCAGGTGATAATCCACTCTTCCATTTCTTAAGTCACAGATGAACATTATGTCGGATGTGGCTGTCTGTGGTACACACACATGTGCCTACACACGGTCACACATGGGCCCTGCCCTGACCAAGTGTCACCAGACTCAGGTCTTAGGGGACTCGTAGGAGTTCCATACCAAAGCTGGTTTCATTACTGTACATCTGTTGCCTTGAGAATGAGAGTCACCCGTAGCAGAGAGGAAGCAGCAACTGGCAGAGAGCAGTTTAAATACTTCAGGATGTCTGTCAGAGACGAGCCCCCACAGACCACAGAGAACACATACAGGAGAACAAGAGAATTCCACTATCACTCCACTCCCTCTCTCTCTCTCTCTCTCTTTCTTGCCCTCCCCTGTGTGACATATTCGTCTCTGTGTCTAACTCTGACATGGTGTTGACCAAAGAGACTAAACATTTTTCAGTTTCAGTTTTTTTTATTCTATTCTGATCACTCAAAAAAACTAAAACATTTGGGGGGGGGGGGGGTATATAAGCTTAGTCTTCTAATCCACTTCAGTAAATTTCATACTGCTAACATTTTGTTCACCCAGACAGCTTATGTATGTGAAATAACACTTAAATAAAAGGCTCATACACTCAACACTGAACGGGGCCTTCAGAGTAAAAGTTGCTACATACAGTTTCAAGGTCAATCTTTTAAGAAATAAACAGGCACTTCATTTACACTATAAAGCGTCCTTTCAACTCAGGATTCTGTCCAATTGCAATGCACACCAAGCTCTCCCTGTGTGTGTGTGTGTGTGTGTGTGTGTGTGTGTGTGTGTGTGTGTGTGTGTGTGTGTGTGTGTGTGTGTGTGTGTGTCTTGCAAACTATGGTGTCTGGGAACTGTTCTTCGAAGCAGCCTGTCACAGATTGTGTAGGGTTATGTGCTGAACTGGGGTGGGTGGGGTGAATCAGCATTCCTGAGTCCCCTAAAGGGGTGCTCTTCTCCACACATTAACAGAATGGCACACACACACACACACACACACACACACACACACACACACACACACGCACACACACAACTTGACTTTCTGGAGCTGCAGGCCTTACAGTCTAATGGTTTTTTGGGCGTTTAAAGACTCTCCTTTCAGGCAGCAGGAGATAAACTCCAGGCTTTCAGATAGACTGTGCTGTGAAGAAGAGGAAGAGAGAGAGAGAAAGCAAGAGAGAGGGCAAGAGAGCACGCAAGAAAAGAGGCAGTGTTGGACAGAGCTGCTGTGATGCTTCTCACTGAGAGGATTGTAAAAGGGCGAAGAGCAGAGGGGAAAGAGTGGGTGAGAAAACGAGAGAGTGGAAGAGGTGGAGGCAACGGGAGTGAGAGAGAGAGGGAGAGAGAGAGAGAGAGAGAGAGAGAGAGAGAGAGAGAGAGAGAGAGAAAGCCCTTTAGATTCTTTTGGATGTATAAAAAGCCTGTTGGGAAGACGTGAAGTGAAATCGGGTTCATGTTTGCTGTGTTCTCTCTACATGCAGGCTGTCCCATGCTGAGCTGACAGACAGTTATATGCACACGTCAGCTTTATTAATGCCATTTGTCTTTATGAGCGCCAGTTATCCTGTGCGAATGAGGGCTTGGACTGAGTTTGAGAGGAAATCAAAAGCATTCAGACCAAACTGTGGCAGCTGGAAATGCACTGACCTCAATATCCTCAACACCGTGGCGCCCAGGCACACAGTAACTCCTTTCCCAATCCAACCAATGCCATAGCGGCCTCCTTTAACAAAATAAGCATAAACCATATAAAGATAAAGGACTGTTGCATTGATGTGCAATCATGTAACAAGTTTTACTGTTCCAAGACCAAAACGGAGTGTGACATATCCGCTGGGGAGATGCCCAAACTCAGCTAGACAACACTTAGAACAGAAAGCAATGCTATGATCATACCACTCTATGACTTATATACATGTGTGCGTCTCTCGTTCTGTCACTGCCTCTTTGATTCTTTTTCTCCCACACACACTCTCACATGTGTAATAAGAGGAGTGCATTCGCTCTCTGTATCTCTCTCTCTCTCTCTCTCTCTCTCTGTCTCCCTCTCTCTCTCTCTCTCTCTCTCTCTCTCTCTCTCTCTCTCTCTCTATGCATATTTAGATGCTTAGTGACTCAGTGAAGAGGTGAGTCTTCAGTCTTCATCTTGTCAGTGACTCAGCTGTACAGGAAGCCAGTAGAAGTTCATTTCACTGCCTGGGTGCCTGGACAGAGAAGAGCCTTGATTCGTGCCGTATGTGTGTGTTGAGGGATTGTGGTTCAAGTAGAGCAGTACTAGTGGTTCCACAGCAGTGTGGTGCAGAACGGAACTTGATTTGGGTTTTTAAGTATGTGGGATGTGGTCCATTTATGGCTTTTAGAGATCATGTGAGCCACTACGCCACGTCAATGGAGGTAACACAGCAAGGTCGTCACGGAAATGACATGGGAGAAGCTGAAAACAAGCAATGCAGCTGCATTCTAGATTAGTTGCAGGGGTCTAAAGGCACCGTGTGGAAGGCCTGCTAGGAAGGAAGCTACAGGGTGACGAGGGACTGGACAAGCACCCGAGTAGCTTCAGAGAAGTGGCCAGACTTTCCTGCTGTGGTAGAGGAGGAACCTGCAGGAACCATTCAAGTTAGCACTATGAGAAGGTTTTGATTTAGGGAAACATCTCCAGTAATATACAGAAGCTGAGGTTTTGCTTCAAGTGATGAGCTGTCATCCATAATGAGATATCAGCTAGGCATCCCAAGACACAAAGGGATGTAATGGAGAATATCAGTTCAATACCATTAGCATAGAAATGATATGAGAAACCATGTATGGATAGAACTTCACTAGTGGTAGAGTGGAGAACAAGAGAGAACCAAGCACTGAGTCTTGAGGGACACCAGAACAGAGTCTCTGTGAACAAGAAATGGATCTACTCCATGTTGTCTGATATGACCATCCCTCAAGTTATGAATCAAACCATCGCCTGAGCTGTGCCAGTAATGTCTGGCATGTGGTTGAAGGCTGTTGGGAGATGAAGAAATATCAGAACCAATGACAGCTCGGCTGATACAGCTGCGTGCACCTTCTCAGTAACAGCTACAAGTGCCACTCAGGTAAAGCATGCCACTTTAAACATTGACTGGATCCTGAAGTTCATACTGCATAAGGAAGCTGATTAAAACCAGAACATTCAAGAATATTATAAAGGAAAGAGGCCGGCCTGTGGATGCAGAGAGCTAAGCTATTTCAGAATAAGACATGTGCTGTTTCGAAGGCCCTCGGTACTTGACCAGATCACAAGGAATTATTCACGGTGGATGCGTTCAGACACAAACACACACTCACTCACATGTGTACGCGTGCACACACACACACACACACACACACACACAAACATTCTTTCCAGTACCTGCAAGCCATCAACCAGTTTTACATGTAAACTAGACTCTAAAAAGAGGAGGTTCAAATTGGGCCCAGTGTGGGGTGATGGTGGGCCCAGCTCCAGGGAGCTGCCACTCAGCAGTCCTCCCCAACACAGTCGGTGCTCTAACTCATCTTAGTTCGTTTACTTACATTTATTTGGTTCAGGCTCTTTTAAAAGATTTCCCCTGTGAATATGTAAGCATCAAACACAAGCACACACACAAACTCACACACGAACAAACAAAATCTTCTTCTGTGCAGGAGCTGTCAGGGTCCTTATCTGTACAGCATTAGATCTGTGTGCAGAAGGGTTTGAACCAGTATGGAGGCATCTATATATGTTCTCCATACAGCACCGTCACTGCGAGCGAGGTCTGGTTCACTCCATCACCCACGCAAAATACCCCACACTGATGATTCACCAGTAACATACATGGAGTTTACTTCAGAGGACACATCCCAGTTGTTTCATAAATATACATTATTTGCTTATTGTTTCTGATGTATTAGAGTTTCCAAAAGCCTATAGGAGATACTATATATATGCACTGTATATATGTGTATATATATATGGAGAGAGAGCAAGAGAGAAAGAGAAGAGAGAAAGGAGAGAGAGAGAGAGAGAGAGAGAGAGAGAGAGATATTAAAAATTGTAGTGTACCCAAAGTTTAGTGTACCCAGAGTTTCCAGGACATTTCGGACAAAGGTCCTTCAACAGCAAGCAAGCAAAGTGCTTCTGAATTAATAGGAGGAGGAGCCCGTTTATACAGGAAAAAGTAGATGTTAAAATCATCACATTCATTTCGTAGGGTTCTAAAGGACAACAACGTGCTATGCAAACAGATATGGCGTTAATATAATGTCCATTAGTATTAAAATGACTTGCCACTGGAAATGACATACTTAATCCTGATGGTCTGAACGTGTTCAACAAACCAATCAGCAAGTCTTCTGTTGATTTCTCCAATATAACACTGATTACATCTCTTGCAAGTAATACAGTAATTGCAAGTAATTTCCTGCAGAAATGCATGATGATGAATGTGGGATGACAATAGATCCTTTTGGGCCAGTTATTTTTGTGGCTATGTGAATTAATGTACATATAGCACATCTAGATCGGTAGAAGGCTACAGTACCACAGGTGAAATCTGAATGGTCATTTATATCGCTCTTAATGAGCACATCTTTAACTTTTTCTGTCTAGTCTATGAGATTAGTGGATGATGGGTCTGTGTGTCATCCTGGAGGATCCTAAAGTATAATATTAGTCACTGTTGTATGATGAGTCTCCACCAAAGAAATTATTATCTTGTTAATATCTTGTTAATTGTTATTTGGTCAGTGCATCTACTCTCTGAATAGGGAAAATATGAGCAAAAACACCATCTACAACTTCCTCAGGAAAACCACAGTTGTGAAAATTTAGCATTTTGCCATTGGAGGATTGTCTTCATTGTCACTGCAAAAGCACTTAAGATTGAGTAGTTGCGAGAAAGGAATGGAGCTTTGCAGTTTTTGGACTGTGAAGAATTGTATTGTAGATAGGAGTGAGTCCATATTATTTAAATTATTATCATTTATGTATAATAAAACATTCATGATAATGCGATGATGTGTTCCTTCTTCACCTCAACACTACTTTGGTGTCAGATTAGGATGCAGCCACGAAACGAAGAGAAATGAAACGAACATGGAACATCGAAACGAACATCGAGTATCTAGCATTACGCCAGTGCCCTCCCGAATGGGTCCAGCCAGCCGAGATCAAAACGGATGTCTGGAGAAGATGGCACGGCGAAGAGAGCCCAGCTGGCACCTGGTGAGAGATAGAGAGATAGAGAGATGACATCCATGGCAGAGACAGCAAGCATCCATCTTCCGCACTACAACGGCACGCTCGCCTGCGGACCGTACTCCGCACAGCTGTCGTTCAGCATCACGGCCGTGCGACGGCCGTCACCGTGGTGCAGCTGTCTGGTGGCGGAGGGGAAGGCAACAGGTGCTCGCGGATCCGCTCGGCACGGCGAGCTAGCGCCGTTGACCGCGGCCCTCCCTCGGGCAACTCTTCCGGCAGGTGGCGGGGGTAAGGACCGGTCAAACGGCTGCTTCCAGAGAGGAGGAAGCGGCAGGGAGGGCAGATAAGCATGCCGACTGTGGAGCTGAGCACGATGGCAGAGCTGGTGTTGAGGAAGTCTGCACAGATAGAGCGGCCCTCGGCAGCCCTCGGCGAGGCAGAAAGATCTCGGTACGGCGTAGGGAAGGACACGGCGCTACATGGCGAGAGGTGGCGGAGCAACTGGTATGACGTCAGTGCAGGAAGTGAGGATACCGTGTTAGTCGGGGTCACGACCTCTCGACAGCAGGGCAATGAGAGCAGACAAACTGTTTGTGTGTGTGTGTGTGTGTGTGTGTGTGTGATAGGAGAGTGCATATTCTGGCTTGCAGGTATACGATGCAAACGAAGCTGTCATCGGCGACGAGAGGCAGAGAGCAAGTCCCTCTCTGAGGACGAGCTGAAGACGGCACGTCAGAGCCAGCCGGCGGGACAGGACAGCCCCGTTGGCATGGACACCGCAGCAGACGACGGCAGACACTGGAGGAGGGGGCTGAAAGACGAGCTGCTCCTGCAGTCGTTGTCCACGGCAACACCAGACCGGACAGCTGTGAGCTGTGAGGAACTCCTTTCCTGTTTCTGCGTGCCAGGTCACCCGATACCAGCCCCGTGGGCTCAGGACTGGCAGAACCTTGGGGAGAGCGCGGCGTCTTCATCTATCACAGACCAAACATGTGGGCCATTTGGGAGAGCAGAGAGCAGCAACGAGGACTCCCAGAATGCCTTGCAGCTCTGCAAGTGTATTTAATAAAAAATCTGTTTTAGATTTTTGAAAATGATTTAGTACATGTACACATCTGGTTTTGTTAGTCATATCTTTTATTTAATCCTGTGTTGAAAATGTCTTACAGGCTTCGTGGCACATTTTTCTACTGAGTGACCATCAGCTGTTTCCCCCATTACTTTGACATTCCTTTGTGTAACGGTGTGTAATCTGCTGCCGCTAATAAAGTGTTCACTGGAGCCGAGATATCTTCTGACTCGTCCTTCTCCGGGCCGACAGTATCCTTCTTTCTCTGCCAATCACTCCTTCTGGCTTTCTGACTCACTTTCTTTATTTACTTTGTTTCTCTCATGGACACCTACACACACACCTACAGACACGGAGACTGAACAGATAATCACAAAATCCCATTGTTATGGTCAAGTAAAAAGGGTGTGCATGTTGTCATTTTGGAAGCTTGAACACTATATCATGCAATAGCTTCCTCTGTCAGTCATAGGGGCACGAGGGGGAGAGTGTGACCCAGTGAATACAGTAAGTGAAATGTGGACACAAAAAAAAGTGCCCCAGAATCAATTCATTTATTAAGTCTGTTAGAGTTTATGGGCCAGTGTACAGTTTATTACTTTTCAATCTTGCCAATCTTGAATAATAAAAGTGCCATTTTTCATTTTCTATTTCTTTACAGTTCCGATCATTGAATGGTTCAAAATTGGTATATAAATTTACAAGAAGCTTGGAAGCGTTCAGCGCTATGGTGTAATGGAGGTTGTTTTATTAGAGTGCATGTTTCCAGGAAGCAAATATTAATGTGAAAGTCGTAAGGCTGTAGTGATCTCAGCGAGGACCCATTCTAACTCACTACAGTGCCTGAATCAACGTAACTCTACACTGACAGATCATGAACTGAATCAAATGTCAGCTTCAGGTGAGTTAACAGTTTGCTTAGCATGTGCACACACACAACAGCTCAGAACATCAGTACAGTGTAATGTACACAGGGCATCTCTCATCTCCCTGGCGAGAGTTCTCCACCGCTCCTGCCATGGAGCTCACGCCTGCTACTCCTGCAAGTCTTAATGTCTCTGTGTGCACTGTTGTCTTCCTGCTTCTCCTCTGCCAAAGGTCTTAAATATCAGTCACGTATCCTTCACACTGCCCTAATGATATGTATGAGGTAACCAGGTCATTGGTGTCCACTGTGTTGGTAATGGAAGTCGAAAGGATCGTTGAAGACGCTACGTTATTTCTACATGTGATAGAAAAAGAGAAAGCTTTAAATTGACTTTAACTGAATTTAACTTTGAATATTGGTTCCACACGAATTGTTTGGTTCAATCCCCTATACATCTATGCTTTCTTAAACACTCTAAGCTTCAAACATTTATTTCTTAAAATAAAAACATGCTGTCTGGTCTATAATATTCAACAGTGCTCCATTTCAGTCCTTCCAGCGTACGAACATAATCAATGGTTCACTTCACATTTTTAATGCCCACTGTGTACAATGGTGTTTCAGCACCCTGTGGTTTCTGTGGTCAATAGCCCTCACGCTTCCTGACTAGAACAGCACTCAGACCAATTAGAATAAACAGAGAACTCCCTTGCATTCATTGACCCTCCTTACATCTCTGCTGCATTCATGATCTTACCCTTTTTTACCACTAATGCCATTTGGGATGTATCTTAATCCCTGCAGGCAGTGAATAAACACGTGCCTCTGTCTCCATGATTACACGGAGCCTACACAATCCCACAATCCCACACTCCCAACTCCCCAGGGTCCAGCTTGTGCTGAACTGGAGCGGACAGTAATAGATAGTCTTCAAAACAGCTTCTCGAACCAGGCCAGTTAAGGTTTAGGGACAGGTATCATCTCACTTGTTGTCTTTTGTAAATGAAAATACCCATTTATTTTAACTGCTGATGGCTTATGGTCAAATAAACCATTTGAATAAACCCAGTCAGGCTTGTTCTCAGGAACGTCAACAAGGATCTTGTCCTTGTCAACCCCTGCTGACTAATAATATGTAATAGCTATGCTCACATTTTTTTTTACATTGTGTAGGAGGGGTATAGGTTATATAGATATCACTTTGCGCATACAGATGTAGACTGACAGACAGCTTAGGGCTAATGATAGCGCTATCAGAGCCTCTGTCGTGGCCACAGACTGGTGCACTTACTGTGGGATGGTCTTGACTGACAGGGACAGCCCACTTCAGCATAAGCTGTTATCTAGAGGCCTGCAACACGACGACTGGATGGGAGAGGAGTGTGGCTGAGGGCCCAGAGGACCGACATGTCCTGCTATATCCTGACACAAGCAGGACGGTACCAGACTTCAGATCCATTAACATCATGTAAGATCATACTGGCAAGGCCAACATGTGACTGAAATAAATAAAAAAACAATTTAAAACTATTTCTATTCTGATCACAAAACATTTTTTACAGAGTAACTCTGAATCAAAACGTTTCTTTTTATGTAAGTTTACCCTTACGTAAAACAGCTATGTATATTCAAGAGGATTTCACAGAACTCAAACTAACCATTAGGTTTATTCTAAGAAAAGACAGAAATAGTCAGAGTCAGAAATGCAGTTCACAACAGAACACTTTTACCATCTATCTAGCCTAAATCACATCAAGGCCCACGACTACAACGCAACCCATCATCAGAAACCCAGAAAGTACCCAGTGAAACTCCATGTGCTTATATTCCAACACAAACCCCTTTTGACTTCTATTTTAGTGTAGTCACCTTGAAACTAATGGGTCTCAGCTGACAGTATATCAGAGCAGCATACTCAATTCTCATTTAGGCCACTTTATTAACTCACACGTTTTATGATCTTCTTTGTCTAAAGCAATCACTTCCCCTATCAATATCAAGAGAAATGTGGTTCAGTAAAGAGTTAGTATGAACTCCTGAAACATAGGATAATAGTTAAAGTTCATAAAAACAGTATATACAGTAAAAATGATAAAGAAGGGGCTACGTGACTAAAGGTCATTAAGTAAATGTGTGTTATTTGACACCGTGGGACACGTGAGATCGGCCAAGTGACGTGAGCTTCTCACACTGAACCGACAACTAATCCCTCCTAGCTGGGTTACCTAAGACTGCCGTGACTAAACAGCTTCTCTCTGCCGTCCTGGGAGGAGGTGGGGGGGGTATGAGGCTAACGCGTTCCTCGATGATGAAAGGAGAGAAAATGAGCTGCTGGTGGGGAGAGAAACCGGCTCATTAAAAACACGTGTTGCTGGGCTGTTGAACGGGACCCAGAACAGAATCCAATTATCACCTGCCACTTTTCCCACCGCTGCATCAATAATCCATTACAAAAGAATCCTCGGCAGAGATGTGCTTCAGTGGGTGGCCACCCCCCTCCGCCACCTGTTCCGCTCCGGAGCCGCGGTGCCTTCTCCGACGCGGCCCTCTCTCGGAGCGGCAGCCATCGCTTGTCTCTCGCTCTCTTCCCCCGCTGCCGTGGGCCCGGGGTCCTCTAGCGCCCCCCTTGGCCACGCGGCCGCCACGCCGGTGCAGCCCGGCTGCACTTTACAGCCTTTTGTGGAGGAGAGTGGTTATTAAACAGAGGCAAGAGTTTTAATGGGATCTTCACCTCTTTCATCAGACGCAAACACGCATAGACTCACTCTTTCAATAGAGAGTCATGGAGCTGAATGCCTCCCTGTAATATGGTGGGAATGCAATTATGCCTTTGCAGGCACTGCTAAAATATGCAATCTTTTTATCAGATGGCTTTTATAGAAAGCAGATCATAAGCATAATCTAAATTGATAGGTTTTCACAACCACACAATAATAACATGCCAAAAATTGGATTATATATGATCTGATCACTACTATTTAATTCTTTGTTTAGTTCCTGTGTTTTTTTATTTATTATTATTTATAATAACAGCAAAGTACAGTGAAATACAGGCCATGAACTTGACAGTGAATCAAACGGAAGACAACGAGTTGCCAACCTGACAGAGCTGGTATGTGAAATGTTGTGTGATGCTGAAGGAAGGTGCATGGCATATCGCACCTACGCCCTGAAGGTCTCTCAACATTACACTCACATCTCTAACTGCCTCATCCGGCATCCTGCCTTTCAAGATGAGACAAGTTCAATGATGCCTTCTGTAATGCCGTAAGCCCTTAGGACCTTAGAGGAGAATATCTAAAGGGCAGAAGGGTGGGGCAGATCAGGTCAGACCACTCATAAATCGCCTGCTTGTGTGTGTGCGTGTGTGTGCGTGTGTGTGTGTGTGGGGGGGGGGGGGGGGTGCAATCGATCAGCTGCTCAAGCAGATCGTCCAGCTGCTAAGAGATCTGGGGAGATGGCAAAACGAGAGGATCAATTTAAGGCCTTGTTTTAAAATGTCATTATGAATTGCTGGATCATTGAAACTGTCATTAAGGTTACTTATCTCAATAATTACATATAATGACCGCACGCATTCTGATCTTATGCAGGATAATAAATGTGATACCATATGGCAATTTGATACAGTGCAGAGTTTAAGTTATATTAAACCTGGAGTAGAAAAGTACCAAATTGAAATCAACTACATTTTCTAATCAACATAAAACCACTAACAGTGAAAGTATTTTGCGACTGAATTTCAGACACTGAAATAACAAAAAGAAAGAAATAAGAAAATACAATATCTGAAACAAAGGTCATACATATGGTCATACATATGGTCATACATAGGAATAGTGTGAAAGATGGCGGTAGACGGAAGAGTCTGAGAGGTTTAGCGAATAGCGGAAACTCAACCACAAAATCATCAAAACTGTAATGAACATTGCACATCCTTGGCTGTGTCTGACCTGAGCAATCTATCTAAGAGAGCTCATGCTTGGGACAGAGCTGTCACCTGAAAATCAGAATTAAATCAACTAAGCACAACCTGTAATCCAGATTACATTACTCTTTAGGATCAAGGCGACCTGTGCCAGTCTGAGTCTTCTAAATTTGCAATGGCTGGATAGTTTATTTTTATTAATATTAAAAAACCCCTGGCCACTCTGTCTGTGCCCCATTTTGGTAGCAGATGTTTTATTGTCTTAAATAACTCAAAGCCAGAAACTTGCAGTTCAATTTATTCATGACATTTTTCCACTGAAAGATTAAAGGCATAGTAATCCCGTTATTCAAGTTAATGACATTACTTATGACTCATTTATGATGCTTGTTATACCTTATATAAATCGGTGTCAACAATTTATAACGTCATTTTCTTATGTAAGTAATCAGTTATGATATTTATTGCTTGTCATATTCAGATGTAAGTGTGAACAGTTCAGTGAGTTCAGCAACAAATGGTGCACGAGTGAAGAGTCATAGTGCAGATCGTGTGTGATCGTACAGTGCTGGCTGAAAAGGTTTATCCAGGGCAGAGCAGTTCCTGCACTAAACAGTTTATCGCAAATCCAACAATCTCACACATCAACCAGAGAAAGAACTCACAGGGAGAATAAATGCGCTGTAATATCTCCGCACTAGGTCTACAGTTCTAACACTCAGCATTTCTGCCAGTAATGTTCTGTGCTCTTATTCCTTATTTCTGCCACACTATTTAATAAACAATCTGTTCACCGGCAGAGGCTGAACGCAGACTGAACGCAGAGACAAGATGGACCAGCAAAAGGCAGGCTTCTTTCACAACAGATTAATCATAACCTGGAGGGGGGGGGGGGAGACAGAGGCAGAGAGAAAGAGGAAAAGGTAGAATGAGAGAAAGAGGGAGAGAGTGAGATGGAGGGACACAGAGTGACCTCATTAGTAGGCAAAGTACACTTAGACCCGAGCCCTTTATGTGACACTGTGTCTTGACACATTGCCATGGAGTTCAAGGAGAAACACAGTCCCATGGTTTCCATTTCCATTAGAATCGCTCCCAGGCAGACAAGCATGTCTCTGGTGTCGGAGTGCTTATGGCGCACGTAAGCTTAAGTAACAATCTGCGGCGTTAATGGCTGTAGTGTTCGAGGCGGCTCTGACACCTCTCGGCGCTGTAGCCAAGTCTTGACGCTGCCAGCTGTGAGGTGGGGGGGTTGACCGTTCAAACCGCGGCAGGTCAGAGAACGGGTTGGGGGGGGGGGGGGGAGGGGGTGTCCAGGCAGCCCACGGAAACAAGCAGACATGCAGACATGCAGGAGCTTTTCACACTCAGATAGGCTTCTGCTGCACAATTAGCCTAATGGAGAAAAGAGAAACCAAGGGGGAGAGGAGAGGGGAGTGAGGAGAGGAGGGGAGTGGAGGAGAGGAGAGAGGAGGGGATGGAGGGGAGGAGAGAGGAGGGGATGGAGGGGAGGAGAGAGGAGGGGATGGAGGGGAGGAGAGAGGAGGGAACTTGAACGGGAAATGGATGTAGATATTATGTACCAGTGGATGGTGGGAAATCTGAAATATTTACCATTAAGGATTATCAAATCCTGGATAAGTAATAAAGATTACCAAAAGATTACGGCCTTTTAGCATCCATCCTCTGCTATCCATCTTAAACGAAACCATTACAAAACATTGCAACCATGCATTCCCCGTCCACCTGTCCATCAAACCGGGGGTTACGTGCTGCGAATGAGAAGGAGCAGTGGGATCGAAGCCCACAGCCGGGGCGGTGAATAGGGCCAGTGTTCTACAGCACCCTGCAGTAGTGGAGCCAGAACCGCACCACAGCCACACGGAGCCCCCCCCCCCAACGCGTCGCCTCCCACTAACGAGCAAAGAAAAGACTGGGGAGATCAATTAATTGAGTGGAGCTGCAGGAGCCTGAAACTGGCAATGCTGTGACTCGGGGACAGGCAAGCCTGTCTGAGAGAGTATAATACCAAGAGAGACTGAGGTGGACCAGCAGAGACAGAACCAGTGAGGGACGGAGGTTTAGCGCGAGACATGGGGACTGAAACGGGGGAAGAGCGATGGAGAACTGCAGGAAGAGGTGAAGGAGTGTTGGGTAGTGTGGAGGGTGATCTGGGTAGAGAGAGATTGGGAGAGAGGGAGAGAGAGAGAGAGAGAGAGAGAGAGAGAGTGAGGGAGTCAAATAACCATGCTGGTCAAATGCAGTGAAATAGTCAAGTTGGTGGTCCTCTCTCTGTCCTCCTTTCTACACCTAAAAACATTGCGGCTTGCTCTACCATCCGCTGGTAGATTAAACAAATCTATTTCCTCTTCCTCTAAGACACCGAAACCAGATGCGACTCAGTTCCAACTGACAGCTAGAAGAAGGAACGTAACAGAGATGGAACAGCAGATAAATTCTCATTTCCCCCAAAGTAGGAACATTTCCGTACAGGACTGTACAGAACAGATTGTATTGCTGAAGCTTGTGTCCAGCTGCCTGTAGACTGGGGAGGTTTCATAACAAAGTGTTAGGGATTCTCCCAAGACACTCCTGGGGAGGATTAAAGCGGTTGGTGCTGCCAGGTCCTTTGCTCTGGGCATGCTTACCATCTGCAGGCTGTTGGTGAACGTGGGAGGTCTGGAATTAAGGGGCTGATTTAATTTTTTCAGTCATGTATTTCTGCAATGAATTATGTTGATGTCTTCATTTGTGAAGTACAATCTTCTAGTTTAGGGTAAACAGCTGAACACTTGGTGTGAGAGAACGAGAGGGAGATGTAATTCATGTTCTTGCCTAATCTGTGGTGTTGAATTGGAGAATGTTTTAGATTTCCACAGATGATAGAAAAATAAACCGACAGCTACACAGTCCGGAAGAGCCTCCGAAAATAGCACACATAAAAAGACCTTTGGTCTGGGAACTGGTTTAAGATATAAAATACAAGATACAGATTGACTTCTGTTTTATTCAGAATTTATACTAAATACCTGAATACTGTATTTATTAAAAAAAACAGAAAATACAATAAATCCTGAGCTTTTCCTTAGACCGATTCCTAAACTGGATATGGGTCGCATGGATTCTGTTACCGTGGTGACTGGATGGGTAATTAAGATTGCAGGCTGTGTGCTACTGAAAGAGCTTCCTGTGTTTGCCTGGCCAAGCACACATCGCACCCTCTAAAATTAGAGCCCTTCCAAGGGCAGGGTCCGGAGACGTCCAGGCTCCACACACAGCCACACGAGAGGACAGAGACTGGGGGTTGGGAGGAGAGTGCAAAACTCAACAAAGCAGGATAAAAGGAGCAGGTAGGAGTGCAAAACCTGTGTAAAGTAAAGAGATAGGACAGAGAGAAAGAGGGGGGGGAGAGAAAGAAAAGGAACCTGAGTTGGTCAGCATTATGGCTAAGGCACAGGGACATTGCCGAGGCCAGGGCTCAGTAAAGCTGCTTTTCCCCTTCAACACACACTCCTTCCACTGCAGCTACTTAACAGGAAAATGAGCTCATATAGAGACCCAGATTGTTTTTGAGGGATTTGCCCCTGGAGTCTGGACTCGAGTGCTGCAGTTAATGAGAGACCCTGAGTTTCCATGCTAACAGAAATTAGAATATGTAGGGGGATTTGTTTGTGTGTGTGTGTGTGTGTGTGTGTGTGGGTGTGTGTGTGTGTGTGTGTGTGTGTGTGTGTGCACGTGCTTGTCACAGAGTCCTGTAGACCACAAAACTGACCTCTGATTAACCTTCTAGCTGAGCCCTCAGACCAAAATAGGATTTCATTTTGTTTCGCCTGCTCCAGTAGAAGCACGGCAGGAGTGCACGCACGTCTTATTACGAAAATACCGTGGCCATTTACATCGCATTTGCACTACAGCAACTAAATAAATGGCACTGAAGCAACTTTAGAGTGTTAGCCAAAGGAAGTGTTCACGGACGACATCAAATTCTGCACTCCAGAGTACTCCACTGAAGCCTGGCTACAGTGTACCGCCAGGAAAGCAAGTCACCAATCTGTTATGCTGCAATTACTGCGTGGTGGGTGTCAAGCTTAAAGTGATTCATATTCGAGTTCGGTCCCTCGCAAAGAGACAAAATCTTTTCCATCCATAACTAATGTACAGTGCTTTGTGTGGTGAGAGAATGGAGGCGCCTCCTTGCCCTCAGAGTGCACAGCGCAGGAGGAAGAGTAAATGTCTCATTGATCCCCGCCTGCCACAGCATTAGAAACCGGAGAGGCCATGGTGCACCAGTGAATGCACATCCCATTAAAACGTCTAGACTTTCACATAGAACCACTCTCAAAAGAGCGAGGTCATTCAATAAGCCTACTTTCTACTGAACATAAGTTTCTGAAGTTGAAAAGGACCGAGGTTTTCTGGACTAGGGGTTGGTGGACGGTGCTGGGGAGGCTGACCAAAAATCTAGAAAAACTTCAGAGTTCACTATGGTAACATTTTTTGGTGTGGCTAACCAGATAATCCAGCACAGCAACCTGTTACTCTTAAGGACAACTGATGTCAGTATAAATGTGATTTGACTAGATTGCTTATCTGAGAATGTGTCTGGTCTTCCACAGAAAAGTAGTCTAGACTTAACTAGTGGCGCTTAACTTCATGTCGCAATATCATTATTCGAAAGAACACAAAGCGACAGTAAAAACATACTGCCTCTGACTTAAAACAAGGCCACACATTGATAAAGTCGCTTACACGAACACGTGCGTGCGAGTCCCCACAGCCAGATGCAGCTCGCCCCCGCCTGCGCTCAGGAGATGTTTATGGGGCTCAGATATATAAGTATTTCATAAGAAAACTGCATGGTTTAGAGCCACGTGTCTCGGGGACCCGCACCAGGGGAGACAGGTTTGCACGACTGAGTGCTAAGCAAGCATTGACTATGTTATCAGTACGTGTTGGCCAGAAAGACGTTAGTTCATATCACGTCCCTCTTTCTGTGGCGTTTGCCGCGCACTCTTGGCCAACTACTCTGAGATGCCTTCACGCGGCTTTGTTAAACCTCTACTTATCGTTGTACGTTTAATAAATAAGTTATACACACCCTATGGACAATTTCTTTTCGACTCTTCTGCTGCTAACTTGCTGCTTCTAAACATCCCACTGCTTAGTCTAAAGGTTTCAAATGAATCATGCAATTTCAAGAGTCAGTCAGAATACGTCTGAACCATTAAACAAGTCCAACTGTTTGGATGAACAATAAAAAATAACACACTAGTATATCCCCACTCATGATGCTTTTTACAAAGTGACGAGTATTCACTACGTGATTGTATCTAGATGTTCTCTATTGCACAAGTGAGCTGAAAACGCGACCACCTTCGGCAACCCCCTTCTTGAATCATCTTCGAGCGCCTGATGAAAGGGCAATGCGCGCGGAGGCCACGAGCCAAACACGCACGCGCGCGTGCACGTGCAAAATAGCGCTCGCGACATCTGCACTTTTTTCTGCTTCTGTATGTGGAGAACGCAGCTGTTCCGCCAAACCACTCCAGATACACACAGATGGGGCCTTGGGTCACGCGTGTACAGCGTACAACATCATATCTCTCTTTCTGTCTCTCTCTCTCACACACACACACATTCTTATTTATTTATTTAGGATAGCCTACATGGAATCGTTAACTGCTGAAATATGGCCTCGGTGCTGTGTTTTTCCACAGAGTTCTCCCGTTTACCCTCAGCAGAACCATGAATGCATTATTATGTCCATTATCTGCTGTTCCTCATTGCGGCGGAGGCAATTTGGAGACCGGGCACACCACCTACCCACACAAACAAGGTTGCCCAGTTGTTCGACGGAGCTTGAGCGCTCGTTAATGCTTATTAAAGTCCGGCAGGAGGAATGTGTGGCATCGAAGAGAATAACGGAGAGCCCCGTTAGGTTGTCAGTAATCAGTAAAATCTCCTCCAGTGGATTGACTGATCGTCAGCATTAATTGCCTGGAACGACATGCAGACCACGCTTTCGTGTGGGGAGATGGGTCTATGAAAGGACATAGAAATACCTTTATTCTTTAGTTCTCAGACAATACAGACCTGCTTTTGATGTCACGGTTTCTCTGACTAGTAATAATGCTCTTAAACTAAAGACCAAAATGTTAACCAGAAGATACATTGATTAATTGACTATTAATACGTGCCATGACATAGGAGCTTTCTACAAGGATCACGCAACCCTGTTCCTTCTCCTGTCAGAGATTGTGTTTTCAGTTTTATTTCAGACACTTTTTAAACATCTTTCCTCAATAAATATCTGAATGTGCTCCATTCAGACATTTTAAACCACGATTTTTAAACAGGGATGTCTGGATCCAAGTTTGACTAGAACCTAGTGCAACAAAATCTTTTTGCAAAAGATGCAAAAGTGTACATGCACTCAAGTGCACAAGGAAAGGCCTATTGATAGCCATATTAGTGCTACACTTGTAGGAGAATAAAATCACTGGTGTGTATTTTCAACACACCCTTTCCCCAAAAGGGTTAGGGATTATTCCAGCTCAGTGGAGCTCCAAGCCCTGGTAACACCAGCCACAATGAAATTGAGACGTACTTTTATTAAAACCAACAGAGTAACTCTGATATTTCCATTTGTTGAGTGAGCTGAAGCACATACTGTACGTCCACAGACCAAGAGAACACGTGTCTTACACAAACATGCCACTTGATTTTATGAAGCAATCTTTTCTATTGTGTGGGAGTCACTGTGATACTCAATGCAAATGTTCAATAATATTTTATTATTAAATTGTTCATAAAAACTCATACATACACTAAAGCCTGAGGTGCCCCTTTTACATTTTCAGTTGTTCACACATTGATCTACATGCAAAGCAGCTGCAGAGGCACACAGGCTTAACCCACTCAAAAGGAAATCTTTGGCACAGAAGAGCACAAAAGGAAATCAACATGGCGGCTAGAGTGCACAGACCCACGGGCGTGCACGCTGCTCCAAGCGTGCACGCCCCCAGGTGCGAGACGGGAGACAGACCTGAATTGTAGAGTCAAATACTGTGCCATTATCTGAGGTAGATAAGCAGAGCACGAACAGGTGGATATGTGGTTATGTTTGGGGGTCGTCATTAAAAAACAACAAAAAAAACTACAATCGTCATTTTTAGGACTGCATGTGTGTGTGTGTTTGAGCGTGTGTGTGTTTGTGAGCGAGTGTACACTAGCACAGGCTTTAGGACAACACTCCAGGACAAGTAAGCTCTTTTTTGCTCCAGCTCAATAAGTGGTTCCTTCTGGATGCTTTGGCAGCAGGGCTGAAGAGCATCGATTTCCTTTGTCTTCCCTTTTAAGGTTGTGCCGATGCCCTTTGCTAGCACTCCACTCTGGCCTTTTGAAAGATGTCCAACGGAACTTCTGTTCAACTCCGTCTCTTGGAAGTCTTGTGCTTTACTCCAAAAAAAGTGGTGAGGTTCAAAAGTTTGAGCTTCTATAGCACAAATCAAGAGTCCTCCCTGTAGGAGACGTGCAATCAAGTCAGCAAAAGTGACCCGGAAAGGTTCCGATAGCTGCAACACAAACACGAAGCCTTCAGAGGACTCAGCCCGGCTGGATTAACCTCCTAACATGCATGAGTCAGCACAGAGCATCCACGTTATTATTACCAACACCTACACGATCTGCTCTCCATTACACACCTCATGTACAGGCACATTTTATAGGTGCACAACTACATCTGTGGCCCATCTGCAAGCTCACCTGTACCCACGGCCCAGCTCATTAATTACTGGCCACAATCATTGCTGAACAGATATGTTTTTTATGTGAGACTTTTCTCAGCTCAAGGATGCTATGGTGGTATTGGCATGTTAGTGGCTGTTACGCTGGTTTAAGTCCATCACGAACAGCAGTTTCACATATTACAGTCACTGCTGGTTTGATGTTTGATGTATGTCTCTTACCCACCACATGTGCTACAGTGCTAACTTGTTAGGCATGCTAACCTAAACCTAAAAACCCTAGTTTTCTAATAAATTTGGTAGCATTGTATACTCTTTAGCCTGCACATCAAGGCATTACAATACAGCATTTATGAGAGTAACTTGCCTGAGAAAGGGGCAGAAGCAGAGGTAAACCCCCGAATCCAGGCCTGGCGCTCTTGAGGAACCGTTCCCTAAGGGAAGAGAAGAGATTCTCTGAGCTCCACGTCATAACTGACCACAGTGCAGTGCAAAAGAATCAGAAGCAATCTAGCAGTGATTTGTGTGTCATGCAACTCGAGCATTTCGAGAGCTTCTCGTTAAAAGCACAGGAAATGTTTAACATGTTAACAACTTGTACGTCGATCGTGCAAAAGAAAGGAAAAAAATGTAGCAGCAGCGTTTCCTGCGGACACAGATACAGATTCAGTGCTGACGACTTTTAGCAAGAGTTGCATTACAGTTCTGATCTAATATGTTAGTATACCAACATTTTGAAAAAAAAAAAAATATATATATATATATATATGTATTACAGTGTATTTGAGTAACATTTTGTCTATTACTTTTATTTTTGTGACTGAAGTGTTTAATTACACGCCAAGAGGTTTATGGAAATGTAAGCCATAACACACTGGCCATGTACAGATTTAGATTTAGAGCTACCATTTCAATGCTGCACATACTGTTTATCATTCCTCTCCCGTGCGGCACCATTACTTTCATTAATAAAAGCAGTATCAAACTTGACATATAAAGCCTGACTAAACTTTATTAAACTCAGTTATTTCAAGCTAGTCAATACATTTCCCATTGTAAGACCAAAAATAAAATGTCATTCAAAAAAAGTTTTATACATACCCAAGCACCCAATGCTTAGCTGTCTAAAGACATTAGGAAGCTATCCGGGTTATTTTAAAAGGCACAGGTCTTACCTCTAGGGTCCTTTTTAAGTATAAAAAGAGAGAAAAAGATTAAAGTTGTGCTTTTTATTATCAAATGAAACACTTTAAACACTTTAGCGTTGTTTACGTCTCCAATCTACATGCAGTTTTAAATTTAAAATTTCTTTTGAAGATGAAGAAAACGTTAAGGCAACTAATGGTTATAAGTTATTTAAAAGGGCATTTCAGCTTTTAAAATGACAGAAAAGGAAAAATAAACCAGGTTAAAGTTTCATAAAAAACAAACTAGGCTTTATTGACAACTGCTGCAAAACATTTTTTGGACAGATTTAGTTACCTATTTAGGCAAGCTTACACACGTAGCATTCTGCATTTTATGGAGACTGTACAAAGACTAAAAGGCAGTACGTACAGTTTAGGCGGTTTGTTTTTTTAATCTATGTACAAAAGACTTGGATTTAGCTGCAGTATCCCTTTACATTAGAAAGAGACGACCCTTGTAGAGATTGTTGTCCCAATCCTTCTTAAGCAGTTGCATGCGGTTTATACGACATGAGATCCTCCATGAAAATCTTATTTTATCTTTTACAGTTTTTTTACTTTTTTTTTTTACTACGCAAGTAGCCAAACACTAGTCATTCTACAGAACAGTTTTGAAGAGCCATGACTTATTTTAACAAATTAAGGATTTGAGGACAGTCCATCTCAACAGTGTCTAATAGGGCTATATTTCAAAACTCTAAAATAGAGTGAAAAATATTGAAGCCTAAGTCTAAATTTACAACTTTTAAGACTATTTAAAACAAATAAGAAATAATCCATGGTTGTTGGCAATGTCATTAAAGAGTCTTTTTCCTCTCCTTAATTAAGGTTCTTTACATTACATAAAATACATGATTTGGTTTAATGGCCTTTTGATTTCCTAATATTGAGCAGAATTTTGAAATGTAGCCTAAGTGGGAATCTGCAACTCCACCTCTATAGATTCTTTTAAAAGCAACACAAATTAAAGTGGTGTCCTTGGACACCCAACAAGTTATACAGTTGTTAAGCTTCAACATTTTTAAATTAAATATTTTTATCCAACCACTAAGGAAAAAGAAACAAAAAAATAATCTATCAACAATGCAAAAAAGCAAAGAGAGAGCAGGAGAGAGAGAGTAGCAATGTAAAACTTAAAAGAACAGCTTTCCGTATTTAAATATCTAAACACTTTTAATCTGTCTAAAAACTTTCGATTCTTGAAGCTTTTCGGTTGCCGATTTGTGGAGTTTCCTTTAAAAAATGTCCGGAGTAGAAAAAACGAAACCAAAAGACGGTCAATTACTTTTGTCTGGGTTGCTTAAAGCGTGAGCTGCCGTGGGAGACAGTCGTCATGGAGACACATTATGGGTGACGTTCTGTTTGATGAGTTCAGTATCGTCCATATGGGTGTTCCCTGTATGCACTCTTGGTTTGTCTCTGAGCAGCAGCCTTCCCAGCAGCAGAGGTCCTCTGTGTCCCATTCCAGTCATCCTGAGCTGTGCACACACACACACACACACACACACACACACACACACACACACACACAGAGTATAAGCCTATAGCATGAAGAACCTAGTTTCAGCTGTACTACTTATTTTTTAAAAATCTAAGTAATATATGTAATACTCCCAATATTGATTTAAAATCATGATACATACCATAACTCTCATACCCCTCCTGAGTCTCCCCGTGTCCATAGTCATAGTACTCTGGTTCTCTGGAAGAATTCACGCACAATGCCAACACTTCAAAAACAAGCAAAGTGCCAAGAACGACTCCACATACAATCAGCTACAGCAGGCTACTGGGATTAAGACACAGTGTCTCGCCGGGAGAGACGGAATGTGGTGCCGTTTCAACTTACGCCTGCGCCTGACTGTAGTAACTGTCGTAAGACTCGTACGCCGGTTCCGTGTAGCTCTCCTCGTAGGACTGGGTCGAGCAGGAGGGAAACGCAGTTGCTGTGTTAGCATGTCTCTGCTCTAAGCGTATATGCATAATTAGTCCTCGCGGAGAAGAACGGTGCACACACAGCACCCCGAGCATGCTGGGTACTTACATATTCATCGTACGTCTCCTGGGCGGGAGGCCGTGGAGGCGGAGGGGGCATCCGTTGGGGTCCAGGGGCAGGGGCCCGAGCACGGCTGGCCGCGGCCCCTCGGGTCGGCTGGGCCGGGGGTCCGCCTCGGCCTGCCGGGGCCCCCCTCACTGCTCCGCCTCTGGCGGGTCCACCGCGAGGAACCCCACCGCGCAGTGGAGGCATGCCCCGCCCCCTGACAACAGGAGTCAGAAGAACCGCCAGCATCACAAATTACGCATTACGTTTGGAGGTCCGGCATGTAACAGGTTTATGGAAACCCTGTGTGTGTGTTATACCTGGGGGCAGCAGTAGGGGGCGGGTGTGCTCCTCGGCCCCTGACGAGTGGGCCCCCTCGGCCCCTGGCTCCATGCTCCTGATTGCCATTCAGATAGCTCATCTCCATGAACTGCTCCTGGCAGATTTCATCCATCATATCCTGCAGAAACGCACACAATGTTCCTGAAGAGCCATCAACACAGACAGCGGGGGGAGGGGCGGGGGACACACCCCAGGTGCACACGAAGCCATCAGGCATTGGGATTTAACACAGTCACTCCCACAGCCCATAATCAAGAGCGAGTAATGGCCGCCACTATGCAAATCTGACTTCCGTGCGGCTAAGAGAGGACAGCACGAAAGCGATTTACCAGATTAAATATTAATCTGTAGCCAACGGCAGAGCGAGCCGAGCTCTAATTCAACAGTGTACGCGGTTAAGCAGTGTTAAACAATGACTTCTTTTGGGTCTAATGAACGAGGCGGTGCGGTGCGCTGGGAAGCCGAAGTATCCCCCGCCGCAGGGGGTAATCCACTGAGGCCAGAGGCTCTGAGCGGACGCTTACGGGGAACAGGAACTTCTTGATCTCCTCCATGGCGTGGGCCATGCGCAGGTAAGCCTCGGGAGCAGGGGCGAACACCTCGATGAAGACGTGCAGCTCCATGGACAGGTGGGCGTACTTGGGCTCGCCGCTCCGTCTCAGGTCCTCCTCCTGATGGAAGGAAACGCAAGAACTTCTTAAGCATCGCGAAACGAACGCTTCCTTCTGCCCGACGAGGCTTTAAAGTGAAAACCGCTGACAATTTCCAGAATAGGAGTCTTAAAGGTTAAAAAGCAAAGCATCGGTTTACGGGTCAGTGCCACGATTGCCCTGCCGACAGACATGTGGGAGAGAATCACACATTCTTCTCTCATTCTGCACAAGACACAAATCCTCCACAACTGACCCTTGCTAACTGTCCAGACGTAGCACAGTGACTGGTGAATACCGTACATTTAATTTATTTAAAAAAAACCTTTTACTTTAAAAACTGGATGTATTTTATGACCTCACTCTATTGTTAAGCTAAGACACTAAAGGGCCAGACAGAATGTGTAGGAACAGGTCTTATTTAAAACCATTAAACTCGAGCCATAATAATGACACATTACCCCAAAGACAGATAGTGACAGGGTTTTGCAAAGAAGCCACCAGTCTATCCTAACAGGCCTGACTGCTAATCCATCACAGGGATCTACCGTCAGTGTCTGGAGAAAATACAACAAGTTCATGTCTGCACTGTAGGGCAATCCCATTAACAGGGGTCAGATAGAAAAACCCTAGTCTAGACACTATAATACAGAAAACATGGACCAAATCATTTCAGCCATCAACAGTCTCACATGATCAGATCCCGGATATCATTAATGTCCCATTATAGTTACATGTTAATTGTTTTTAGAAAGCCAAAATGGAGAAAAATTGATCTTAGTAGCAGCACATGTTGATCTGAGCGTTTCATTTCACAATTCTCTCCAGCAGAAGGTTTCTTCTCTTCAAGAACAGGGATAAATGTGACATCCAGCACTGGAAAACAAAATACCACATGTACAACAACAGGAACCGCAGGCTACAAGACTCTAGTTGATGTATCCCGACTCACAGAGAACCTCAGAGCAAGCGTTTGATTCCATGTGCACAAGAGAACTTTCCAGTGAGGGAAACTTCCACCTCTTCATCAGCCCTGGACGCAGCTTCTCCGAGCTGCTTTAAGCTGTGGTAACCAGCATCTAACCCTGTCCATAATCCACACGCTCACAGTGGTGTGTACCAATGCTGCACACCCAGAGTCTTTGATGCATGTGAACTGCAAACAAATATTCCGATGGCGTACTTTTAACAAAGTGCATTTTACAATATATCTGCCACAATGGGTCTGAGGGACAGAATATTTAACAGTGGGTACTGGGGAAATGGCTGGAAACATCCTGGCATTTTAAAGCCCACAGAGCTTCTACAGCATGAACATATTGTTCTTACACTAATAGTTGAATCAGGTAACTAATTCCACCATTAAGCTGCTGAACTAGATACCCAAGATCTGGAAGGTAATCGAAGACAACTACAGGCCTCTGTGTGTGTGTGTGTGTGTGTGTGTGTGTGGTCAGAGCTGGGATGCTCAAACTGCTTCTGAAGATGACCTTGTGTCTGAACAGATTAGCTATAGTAAACAAAGTCATTGTAGAAAACTAAATGGACAAATTGTCCTAATCAGACACGGCTGCGTGCCTGTGTGGCAGTATTTCTTTATCAAGTGTAACAGTAAACCGTCTCAGTTTAGAAACAAATGATGAAACTGTCCTTATGTGGAAACGCAGCAAGCTTGGGTAACAGCAGTATCGGTATGTGCACACAAGCACATTTTACTGACAGACTGATCACATTTTACACGACTACTAGACTGTATGAAACAAAAAGTTCACTGCTTCAAATTGTGGGGGTTTCAGGTTACACAGATTTGTCTGCATTCGAGTGAAGGAAATTGTATTTGGGGTGGGGGATGCAATTCACGCTTACCAAGGCTCGGTTAAATATCACTAGCTGACTGTTCGGGTCTTCAGGTCTGACTCTTAGCTACACAACAAAATGATCTTCAAGTGCTCTTCAAACAAGCCTCTGATTTGGTTGGCAGCAACATGTTGACATGACCACCACTCTGCTCTGAAACGAGCTGGGAAAAACAAGCCTTTCAAGCACTCGTTTTCCTTGCAGATAACATTTTAACCCCTCAAATGCTCGTCTTTATGGATGAGCTGCTTGGAGATTCAGACCGATTACACGGTCATGCATCCTGCGACCGAATCAAACTGTGTTTTCCACAGCGGCGCACATTTCTCCACAGCTGTCCCTGCGTGAACCATTACTAACGCGTGAGAGTGCCACGTGCACAAGTGAATAAGAGCGCTCGGGTGTGACGTCCTGCTCCGGCGAGAAGCGGGCCCTCGCCATCCCGCGGTGTCTGGACTCTGCTCACCTTGGCTTTGTCCCTCATGGAGCCCTTCCCCAACACGGAGATCTTGGCACCCGTCTCCTCCTGCAGTCTCTTGATCGTGTTCCCCTGAGGCCCAAGAATCTTCCCAACAAAGTTAAACTGCAAAAAAGGCAAAAGGCAAGAATAAAAACAAAATTAAACTCTGAGCGTGAAGGAAGTGCTTCACTCAGCCTGGCTAGACTTATTCTCAAGGTATCAGCATTCAATAATATTTTTATCTGTGTGATTAAGGCCAGATTAAACACAATAGAAAACCAATCATTGGCTCTGCAATAAACCTAAGAAGGATATAAGAACGCTCAATAGCCTCCAGGAGTCTCTGCTCCAGAGCACAGCCACTCCAACGGAAAGCAAAAGAACTCAACGAAAAGAAACTCCGGTCTACCAACATCTGGGCTGCAACGTGGGAAACATAAACCTGTTATGCCACCCAGAGCTTGCCGCGGAAAATCCGCCTTTCTGATAAAGACGCTTCGGCTGGTCTGATACCACAGGCTATGACGTGAACTCTGACAATGACATCGACTTTCGGTAAGAGCACTGGCCACAAGGGCTCCAAGACTAAACACCCTCTGCTTCAATTCAGAGCTGGACAGGCTTGTTCAAAGGAGAATACAGCTGGGAATATAGCTCGTTCTTCTTTTAATACTCAACCTAAACTAAAGGAATTCCATCTGCATGACTAAAAAGGGTGGAAAGACTGGGAGGAGGAAAATCTAACAGAAAGGAAACGAACACAGAGCAAACACACGTTTGCAGGGGAACCATTTTACACGCTGAGGTGTAAATGCACAGCATTGTAAAACATTAAACCCAAAGCTTTAAATGTTATATTAAGCCACTATTGACAAATCCTTGAAGTAGGCTATATCTGAATGTCTCCCATTTTCAACTTGATTACATAATTTGTTCGTTCGTGTTTAAAAGGACACAGACAACAACAGAGAATGAAATTCAGCATCAGAGTGTGGGAAGGGAAGCACCAATAAAATAAGAGGAAACCATTTGACAAATGCAGACATATTTCTCATCGGAGACATTAGTTCAAGATGTGCTCCCTCCATAAATTAATGCATCACAGATCAACGGATTACATTGAACACCACTTATTCAATGCACTACCCAACTGTAGGTGCAGAAATCACTCAACCTCTCAACGCAGACCATCTTAATCTCATTAGGGCTCAACAATGTGCACCACGTACCTTTGGGTATTGTTTAACTGGTATAAGGACTCTTTCCTTCAATTTGATATTCTTTGTTGTAAAGAGATCCAAATATGTTTCGGTGTCTTTTTCGGTCTCCTGTTTCTGAACCCTCTCAATTTCTGAAAGGGAGAGGGGGAAAAAGACAATTAGCACCCTGGCTGTCGCAGCTGTCGGCGTTGTCTGTAACCCAGCATACCGCATTGTGGGTGAGACGGCACACTGGAATCACAGCTGCTGAGGGCTTTCAAACAGCACACATGAGCTTTAACGCGGGGAAACAGGCTACATTCAGCTGCGCTGGCAATCAGAGGCAACACTTTCCTGACGATCAATAAGTCATTTTAAATGTTTTGGATGCCACTTACAATAAACAGTGCACTTTCTCACCTTCAAAAATCAAGAAGAACAGACACAAGGGTCAAAGGTTAAGTAAGGCTTAATGTTCGAAGTGCTAATACCATCTTTAGACATTCCCAACAAAGTAGAAATGCCAGGGGCTACGGCTGTGATTAGTACTTAACCTCAGCATAAAGAACAAACTCTCTAGTCATTCCCCCCTGAGCCCCAGCAGTCATTAGCCACGCATGTCCTGAAAGCGTGAGTGTCTATACATGTCATATCTCAGTTAACGACAGCACAAGTCAATGTGTATGCAGCAGTTTGATTAGACTGGTCAAACTGCTACTGCAAAAACCTTGAGAATTTCCTGAACAACAAATTGGGAGGTTTTAACCTAACCATCCTAAAATCTTAGTATTCCCGAACATAGAATGATATACATTTTGAGTATATTATTATTGTATTACACTGTTCACTGCATAGTAATTACATGTAGTTCATAATGAGTTGTCACAACTACTTTAAAGATATAATCGTAACTACAGGTACTCCAAAGATAAGACATAGGTCAAAACGTCCTTTCTTTGGGGTCAATGCAAATCCTCAAAAACTGCTATGCGACCGACACATGTGAAATTAGAGGGTTAATCCGTTACAGCCCTGTTGGCTGATAATCTGAACCATCTGGAGGAACAGTACCAGATCTGGTGAAAAGAGTACATTTCCTTTTGGGAAAAGAGATCATGCTTCATAGTTCACATTCAACACTTCCCATACTATAGCTGAAGGACTAAACCCTTCTAAACCGCACAGCCGGGCCAGATCAAGAGAACCACACACTCCAGATGAACTAGAGCTGGACAACCTGTCCTGCAGTTAACAGGACATCAACCATGTGAACCCAGAACAACGTAAGGGGCAATACAGCTTCATGAATCATAATACAGCCCCATGTATCATAATACAGCTTCATGAATCATAACACAGCTTCATGCCCAGTTGCAAGACGTTTCCAAATGGGTATTAACTTTATTAGACTTCAACATCTGTGTAGTACCAAATAAATGGGCAGTACTACTTTCTGTGGGCGCTACGAACACGGTTTCCCCCGAGCAGCCCGTCAGGATGACGGGCGGCACGAAGGCGGCGAGCCGGCTCGCTATTCGCGGGGAAAAGCGAAGCCACGGAGACGGGGGACCATAACCTGCCGCAATTCTACAACTAAATCACATATAAAAGGGGGATAAAAACAGTTCGTAGAGGCGAGGAAGCCAAATTCAGGACGTTAAAACGTTAACGTGTGTGTGTGGTCGCCGTTTCGCCTCAGAAAATGTTGCACGGGACTTGGAAGTCGCGCGAACAGATTGTGCACGCGCCCCCGATGCCAAAATAAAGGTCCCGTCCGCTCTGCTACGCGGGACGGTCCAGCTGGCGGACGTGCTTCAGTACTAGTTTAAAACGGACCTCCGTCCTGGAAGCGTCATCCTGTATTATATCACCCCAGGGAGAAGCCCGTTAAAGCGTTAAAACAGTAACTACATAACCACAGCAGGACTGGGTCTAAAAAAAATAAAGAAATACAAGCAAGAAATTGAATTTACCTGCAGATATAAGTTTCATTGCATGTATGAACGAGGAGTCCAAGCTGTCTCTCTCGGCCAGCAGCTGCGGGAGGTACTTGCTCTCATTCTCCATTTTGAGTTTGTGAATAAGTTAATAAATCAATCTAGCTCGTTAGGAACCTCGATCGGAGAACAAATCTGTACCGGTCCAGAGACGAAACTACCGAATATCCACTTTCCAAGGGTGATATACTCTTGCTTTGCGTCGACGGCGTGGTGCGGGAGCGACCTGCGGACGGCGGCACGGTTCGGCGGCGACACTTGCGCGGCTCTCCGGGTCGCGCTGGAAATGGAAGAACAATAAACGCGACTCACACACACGAGCCCCGCGAGCGGAAGTGACGTCACACGAATGAAAGTCTCGCAGCCCCGCCCCAATCTGAAAGTTTCTCACCGAGGTGTCCAGAAAATAATGATATATACAAATTAGGCCCTTTATATAACCGTCTTTATCTTCATTCTGTTATGTGTATAAATAAATAAAATTATTCAAACGTGAACTGGTTTTTGATTAATAATTGATTTTTTAATCGAGTTATTTGTATTAAGTACACTGTTAAAATGAGACTTAGAGCAACTGTCACTTAAAGCAACATTTATTGTGCACGTATATGCAAAATTAAAGGATTGAATAAAGTATTATTTATTGACAAATGTGCGCACACTTGATCAACGTTAGTTCAGTGTTTTCAGACTAGAATTAATGTGCTGACAAGATGTATGAATTATGTTACGAGAAGAAAATCCCATGTACCGAAAATAATTGTAGGTAAAAGACTAATGTTTGCTGCCCCCGTGTGGCTCAAATGACGTTAGTGAGGCCTGTAGATTTCCGCCATGTGTTCAGTATAATCGACAATAATGTTTGTAGTAATAAAACTGTAGTATGCTTTTCATAATCATAAGTAAAAAAAAAACACTGAGTAAAAATTCTTCCAATAAGAGTATCTGCTAATTATAGATTAGATTTTGATTATAGTAAATTCATTTTGATTAAATGATCAATGTGTTCATCAACCAACAAAAGCTATGATGCAACATTGAAATGTAACTATATTACATCAATAAATAATAATTCATTTCCCACAATGCCACAAGTAGCTTCTATCACCCAACCAACAAGTGCTGAGCACATGTAGTAACTTTTTCAAGTCTGTTGGACAACCATCCCAGCTCACTCAGATCTCTGAAAGAATGCCAAGAGTGTGCAAAGCTGTCATCAAAAGATGTGGCTGCTCTGAAGAATGTAAAATGTGAGCTAATTTATGTGAGATAACACATTTTATTGGTATTTTATTGGTTTTACTTGTGAACCATATGTCTTCACTATTATACAAAAGTGTGGAAGGAAGTAAAATGCAACCATTGTGTATTGGTTGTTCAGTCATTTGATGATGAAAGCTGCCTCATGTAATAACATTTTAATAAAACTGACAGAAGTATCCTTCCTACACGTCAGGTACACTCTCTTTCCTCATGATCTGCCAATCAACCAATCTACTTTGACTGTCAACAAGCAAGGACATTATGGTAGACTTATCTCCTAACCAAATTAGAAAGTATGTACCAATCAAACTGTATTAAATAAACTAGTAAACTAGTTTTAGACTAATTTAATGCGAAGGCTAGGGTATTTTCTATTAAAATAATTTTCCTCTCTGTAGGTAGAGGCACATGGTGGGGTCAGGGATAGGGTCAGAAACAATTTAGCATCGCTTGGAGGCCAGAAAATCTCTTTGTCCTGTGAAAGCTCTCATAGCTGTCAAACCTGCTTAGTTTTTTACCAGAATACTCCCCATCCATTTCTCTCTCTCTCTCTCTCTCTCTCTCTCTCTCTCTCTCTCTCTCTCTCTCTCTCTCTCTCTCTCTCTCTCTCTCTCTTTCATAGTGTCTCAGTCTGCAGACTCAGGGTCAACTTATTTTTATAGCTTTATATTAATCTGTCCTTATCCCTGTTTTTCATGTCTATCAGTTCTGAAGTAAGATAATGGATGCAATCTGGGCAGCTATACTACCTTGGAATCAGTAATATTTTCATTCAGAAATACCTGGGGGCTTACAAGTATTCAGGACTATGGTGTGTGTGTGTGTGTGTGTGTGTGTGTGTGTGTCTGTGCAGGGGTGGGTGTTAATAACTAGTCAGACAAGCCGAGCTAGATTTGGGTAACATGAAATGAACTAAATGGAATGAAAAGTATATTCTCCTCTTAAACACACCATTCACACTACTGCATACATCAGTCACAATATTAAAACCACTGACAGGTGAAGTGAATAACATTGATTATCTCATTACAATGCCACCTCTCAAAGGGTGGGGTACATTAGGCAGTAAGTGAATACTTTGCAAGCATATCAGCATATCACCATAGGGACAAGGTACAAATTGTGATGGCTGTACAGTTGAATTAGGACATTTCTAAAACTGGGGTGTTCCTGGTACTCAGTGATGATTAGTACCTGCCACGTTTTCCAACCAGTGAAGAAGCAACAGGACCACAGGTGTCCAACAGTCACATGACTGTGTGGGGAGTGACTGGTAGCAGCAGTAGTAAACGCTGAAACAGTTCATGCTGGCTGTGTTAGAGACGTGTGCGTCACACAGCTTGTCGCATGCGTTGCTGTGTAACCGCGGAAACTTCAGAGCGCACGTCGTCGCCCTCTATACACCCGCAGTGGGCACACGAGCCTCAGAACTGAACCGTGGAGCAATGGACCAGGTGACCTGGTCCAATGAGTCACACTGTCTTTGATATTGCGCAGATGGGTGGGTGGACGTGCATTATTTACCTGGCAAGGAGATGACATCTAAACACACTCCAGGAAGAAGGCAAGACACTGAAGGCACCATGATCCTCTGAACCCAGTTAATGACACAGTGTTCCCTAGCAGCAATCATGTCCCAAGGAGTATCCGTGGGGAAAGGCCTATATGTGAAGGCACCACCTCACAACTTACAAGACTTGAAGAATTTGATGTTACAATGTTGATTTCAGCCCCTGCAGGAGTCAGAGGTCAGAGGTCTTGTGGAGACGTGTCAGGGTGGCACTGGTGGCACGAGAGTCACCTATGCAATATTAGGCAGGTAGATTATATGTTACGTATGATCTGTGTTCAAACCACACGGAAAAGTGAGGTATTGAATACTCTCAACGTGCTTTTGATTTTTATTCCTGGTTTTAGCAGCTCAAAACTGGCCCAAACATTTAATGTACTACAATGTTATATTACTAATCTTTGAAAAGCTTAACTGCCCATGCAATTCACTTGTACATGCAAACTGTAAGAATGTTGCTTTAGATTCACCAGGCCGAAACACTTGGACAGGAAAGGCTGGTGTGCATCTGCATGGAGAGGCACACAACTAAAGACAAATGCAATTCGGAATCCTTTGGTAGTGCAGATGTGCTTGCATGCTTCTGTAAGTACGATTACAGAGGGAAACAGACATGCTGAGAGCTTGACTTTGTTCAGGTCTCAGGCTTTGCTTTCTCCCAGCATTGTTATATCAGGAGTCGTCCTTGTAATGTGATTGAAATGAATAGTGCCTTGATTTCCCATGTTAGTGAGGAAATTCTTCGAGTGCCTCCATTTCCCAAAACCAAGTACCACTGACACCGATCATTCATCATTTTAATCTCTCTCTCTCTCTCTCTCTCTCTCTCTCTCTCTACCTCTCTCACTAACTTTCAGTGCATGCATTATTCTCGTTTAAAATTGCACATAAAAAAGTGAAAGCCTTCCAGTTTTTTCAGTGTTTCAGTATCGATGTTTGTTTAGACTCAAAAGAGAAAAGCACCCAACCGGAGAAGCAAATTAATAATATATTCCACGCAGGGTATGTCCACAACAGGCTACTTTAAATGACACTTTTCAATTTTTTCACAGAACAGCAAAAAAGTCTCTCATACTGCATTGGCACAGAACCATAGAAATCCACTCATTTATCCATGCAAGTCCTGATCCCTTTTTCACCTGCGAAATGCCTCAAAGTAGTGCGTGTGCTGTTAGACACATAAAATGAGTGACACATTCTCTGATACACTAATGACAGGAATGATCTCTTCAAAGAGAATCATTTTCAAATGACTCTAACATGCGCAAGCTATGGCGGACCACGCAGGCTCACACTCCCTCTATGAGGGAGAGAGGACAACAGACTGTAACCTGCTTTTCCCCCAGCGCTGTGATCAGCATGGCTGCACATGTCTGCCCACAGTACCGTTTAAGCCAGAGCTGTGACGACGCGGGAGTTGGGGGGGGTATGGAGGTGGGGGGGTTGAGGGTGGAGGTGTGAGAGACCCCCCCCCCCCCCCCCACTCAGGCGCAGAGAAGCTGAGGTTATCAGTCACTGTAATGATAGTCACAAATTCTAGTCACAAATGCTAGAAAGCAAATGGTATGCCAGTCTGATTTACAGAATTTCCAAGTCATAATAACTATGACTATTTAAGTATTTAAGTTGTGTGTGTGTGTGTGTGTGTGTGTGTGTGTGTGTGTGTGTGTGTGTGTGTGTGTGTGTGTGTGTGTGTGTGTGTGTGTGTGTGTGTGTGTGTGTGTGTGTGTGTGTGGATCTGTAAGTGAGTAGATAAGTAAGGGGTGGTGTTTGTGATCCAAATATTGGTGTGTGTTTTAACACAGATATAGCCTAGTGCAGGGTACTAAGAGGAAATAAATATGTAATTGATTGCATTGCAAGATATCAGAACTGACTGTAAATTTCTGTGACATTGGCTGGACCCCTACTGTATGGGAGTAGTGAAATGATTGGGTACGCTTGGCAAACCCGGTGTATGTTCTCAACTTCTACATTTATTTTCCTCTTCCCCTTCTGTTCAACCGTTTGTCTGTCTATCAGTGAATAATAAAAAACACAGTGACACTGTAAATGATAAGAACAAGAAAATTAAAGTGCATGGATTCATGCATATGCATCTTACACGATGTTCATTACATGAATCCTCTTTGTATTACGATGTGCAGGAGATAAGGTGTAATTAGCTTCAGCTTAATTGCCTGCCATATCGCTTCATAGACCTCACTGCAGTACGTCTGCAGTGTGTCCTCTGCAGTTATAGCACGAGGCTTCAGCTCTCCACTGTCTCTCATTATCAGTGCATTCATGAAGCTTCACCTCGAGTCCATGAGGGGACGGACACTGTTGTAGCATCAGTTAGCTCTGGCCTTTCAGATGAGTTTACTGCCCCAGGCCCAATGATTGCAGCTCCCTAAATCTTGCATATTGAGCCCTGTGTTATGCAGTGATATCGAGCCTTAGTCCTGTGTTATGCAGTGTTATCGAGCCTTAGTCCTGTGTTATGCAGCATTATTGAGCCTTAGTCCTGTATTATGCAGTGATATCGAGCCTTAGTCCTGTGTTATGCAGTGTTATCGAGCCTTAGTCCTGTGTTATGCAGTGTTATCGAGCCTTAGTCCTGTGTTATGCAGTGTTATCGAGCCTTAGTCCTGTGTTATGCAGCATTATTGAGCCTTAGTCCTGTGTTATGCAGTGTTATCGAGCCTTAGTCCTGTGTTATGCAGTGATATCGAGCCTTAGTCCTGTGTTATGCAGTGTTATCGAGCCTTAGTCCTGTGTTATGCAGCATTATTGAGCCTTAGTCCTGTATTATGCAGTGATATCGAGCCTTAGTCCTGTGTTATGCAGTGTTATCGAGCCTTAGTCCTGTGCTATGTAGCGTTATTGAGCCTTAGTCCTGTGTTATGCAGCATTATTGAGCCTTAGTCCTGTGTTATGCAGTGATATCGAGCCTTAGTCCTGTGTTATGCAGTGTTATTGAGCCTTAGTCCTGTGTTATGCAGTGTTATCAAGCCCTAAGTATGGGCTGTGCTAAAAAGTCAGAGTGGCGTCAAGTTGTTTTCATTTGTTTGTTTGTTTGTTGTTGTTGTTGGTGATGGTGGTGGTGATGTTGTGGTTGTTGTTTGTTGGCCATGGTCAATAGTTTCTAATTAGTTTTCCTTCCCTTGGAGTTTGTTTTGTCCTTGAGTTGACCACCATATGCACTGATTGTCATTCATGTCACTCAACCTTGTCCCTCATTGGGCAGCCAGCCAGTGCATTAAGAGCCCTTTTAATTACCCGCGAATCAGGATTAGCTCCCTGGTTGCCTGTCTGAACAGTTTTCGTTTTTTTCACCCTTTCCCTGACTCCAGGCAATCTATCTATCGGAACAGAGTAGGCAGTTAAGCAGGTCCAAGGTCAGTGGCTTTATAGTTCCACAGACGCTCCTGGGGAGGCGTGGTAGTGGTTAGCATGCTAAAGGTGTTAATTAACTAGGTCAAGCAGCAGTGACTGTTCATAGAGCTGACAGTGCGGAGAGCACTGCCTGGTCTTAGAGAGGAAGGGAGGAGAGGAGGGGAGGAGAAGAGAAGAGAGGTGAGGAGAGGGGTAGAGAGAAGATGAGGAGAGGAGAGGAGGGTGAGAAGAGAGGGGAGGCGAAAGGAGAGTAGAGGAGTGGAAAAGAGAGAAAAGGAAAGAAGAGAGGGGTGAGAAGGCAGAGGAGAGGAGAGGAGAGGAGGGGAGTGACCAGACTAGCCAGACAGTGTCTGATCTTAATCGCTTGTCAGCAATTCAACATGAGCTTGTGGAACTTGACAGCTTGACCTTGACTGCAGTTATCACCGCCAAGTCCTTCCTCAATGGCCTAACACACACACACACACACACACACACACACACACACACACACACACACACACACACACACACACACACACAATTGCAGTCAAACAAGCCAATGCTCAAAAGATGGAGGCAGTAAATGACCTTTTGCATAGGATGTGAAGAGAGGCAAGACTGAGATGATATCACATCACACTCCTAACAGCCAGCACCGGTTCACACACTCACAGAGGTCTGCAGACATGACCACTGGAAGGAGCAAACTAGAGCCTTCCACCAAAGTTGTTTGTTTTGGATGGTTTTTACACACCAAGAAAAAGAGCTAATTGCTCAGATCAAGCTTCCAATATTTGTAATGATAACATTGAATGATGAATGCTCACAGTAGTCACACTCACAGAGCTATTTGAGCATTTTTTCATATCATAATGTGGAGCCATTTCCATCAAGTCTTTTCTACGCGTATCCTAAAACTGTTATCCTTGAGCCAAGACTCCTGCTGATTAGAGGAAGGAAAACCTCTGAAAGACTCTGTTGTAAATGGATGGTTTCCTGTAGTTGAAGATTCTCAACTCTAAGCTGCCACAACAGGTTGCTAAAAATCTCTGCGGCTGTGACGTAAGTGAGAGAATGCACATTCATGGACAGCATAGAGGGTGGTGAGAGCAATAATGTGGAATAAATGCATGTTTAAGAAAAGGACGAGGGCACCCATAAGAGGCCAGAACTACATATCTTGGTGGCCTCATACTGAAATGGTTCTCCTCTGGTCTGACAGCAGTCCTGTCACGGTGGGTTGTATTTACATGCTGTGATGTGTGCTGTAGGTCTCCAGTAAGGTGAAGCTAATGTGCTCAGGGACATCACAGTGCTCATTAATTTCATTTTTTCCCAATTATAAAACTTGGTCTCTCTCCAGGTAATGCTTATGGTATAATTTACATCTTTGCATAAAATATTTATTCATATATATATTTTTCCACAGGAAGTTCTGCCTTCCTCTATGACACTTTTAATCCTTTATTACTGACACTAAAAAGGAATGTTGAACAAATGACATGTTCTCCTTTGACGGATTTTCAAGGAAGAGTGAAGTGAACTACCACTGGGCCCTTTCAGGCAATCATGATAGAACTTTGCAATTCCTGATCAAAATGCAAGAGGCAGCTGATAGAAGCTAAAAGAAAAAATCAACAAGAATAGAAGAATAAAAAAGCACCATGACAAAAAATACTCTCTAATCACCTGCTAGTTTTTATCAAGTCCTAAAATGAAACTTGTATTTCATGATCCTTGGAACATGTTTGAGGTGGGGGGGGGGGGGGGTGTTGGGGGGATTTGTTTTATTTATAGGTCCTCCACATGCCGTCCCCACGCCGTCCCCACCCCCCAACACTGCAGGTTGGTATCATACATATTTTAGAATATGCATAATATACATGATAGCAGTTGGTGAAGCAGTTAGTGTGGCCATTTCACCACATAGATTTTTGTGTTCCCATTGTTCATATATGCACTTCATATAGATTTTATATATATAATTAATCATGCTGTGAGGTTAGTACATTGTGCCAATGTTTTAGCAGCACATCAGCAGTTTAAAACAATTCTATGTGAAACTCAGTTAACTCAGTTAGCAGAGTCCCAAAGTCCCAGCTGAGGACTGTGGGACATGTAGTATAGAACAGGAAGTACATTAAAGGACAGGAGAGATAGAATAGAGGACTGGAACAGAAGTCTTTCCCGAAAAATTAGGAGAAACGAGATCCCAAATGCATTGTAAACTGTGAAGTGAATTATAAGATCGCTAGTTCTGTAATCAGCATTTTCTCACTGAGACGTGACTAGCGCAGCAGTTCGTCTGCAGGTGTATCAGTGACCATTATGTCCAAGGGGAGGTCAAGGAGGGAGAGCAGGAAGAAACAATGTGGGGGGGGGGGACATGTTTCCCTTCAGGTTCTGAACAGCCCTAGAAGACGCTGAATAAACCATGGTCAAGTACTGCTCCCTAGTGGTGAGTCTGGGAAAACATAATGCAAAAAGATGCTCTCTCTCTCTCTCTCTCTCTCTCTCTCTCTCTCTATATATATATATATATATATATAGATATATAGATATATATATATCTATATATATATATATATATATATATATATATATATATATATATATATACCTTTAAATTATCCTCTCCTCTACTCTCCTCTTGGAAGATTCGAGGTAAGTAAGGAACTGCAGTGTACTTAGGTAAAATATCTAAAATATAGTTTTATATATTTTTTGCCCGCTTACCCCCTTAAATATTTCAACCCCTTACACTGGAACGTATTTTAATGCTAATAAACGTTACATATTACGTGTGGACGCTCGCCTGTAAGTCAGAGTAATTGGTGTTTTATGCAAGCGAAATTAACCAATCAGGTCACATGGGCGTTCCCGTCTTCAAACAGGGTGGCCATGTTGGATAAAAAAACGTCTGTAAAGTATTAGCAAGGGAAATATCTGTTGTTAATATATACTAACAAGTTAAATGTATAATGTATTATTCTAAAAGAAATCAGATAAGTATTGTATGGCAGTTTAGAAAGATTGGAGATTGGCTTACGTCTGTTTTGATCTAAATGTGCTTTTCTAATGAATGTATTATACTGCTTAATAGCCAAGCATAGCACGTTATAGTAAGAATGAAGAAAACAGAACTAACCTGAAGCTGTGCTGATTTTCTAAGTAAAAAATAATTAGTGGAAAAGTTTTATTATTGTGAATTATTAGCCTAATTTATTCTTAATTATCAAGACATTTTCTAATCAGAGAAAATTCAACTCAAGTAAAAACAAAAAAAAATCATTTTTGCAAGTCAAATCTACATTGAAGGCTGCGTGCACAAATTTTGGTAGCGATAAAATGCAGTCAGCGGCATCCTCGTGTAACTTCAAGCGTACAAACGACCAGTCCTACCAAACTACCGCGCAAAAGCCACCTGGAATGTCATCGATGCTTTTGGAGGATCTGGCAACCTCGCACGCAAGACCGCTTGTGCTGCGTTCTAGTCTGACGCGTTATTTACCCACCGGGATATTGGCTCGAGCTCCGCGCTGTGCTTTGAAATTGTATTTATTGGAGTATTTGCGTGTCATGTCACTGCAGTAGGTGACTGAGGTTTAGAGTACGCGTAGTGTTGTGAAGAAACCGCTCAAGATGGGCTGCGTGGGATTCACCTGCTCCAGAAACTCCCTGTGCGCACTCAACATCCTCCACGTTGTGAGTGGTTTCACACTACAGACCCATATGGACCCGTTTATCTGCAGCTTTAGGAACCTTTCCTCCGGGTTTACAGACATAATTCTGCAGTGGCGGCGTTGCTGATGAATAATAGCAGCAGTGTGAATTATTTATAGTGCCTCATTGTGTGCATTAGGTCCATGTTTGATGAAACAGCGGTTCGGTTTCAGTCCCGGGCGGTTCGGTCCGCTTCCACACACACACTTGGGGAATAACGGAGTCTTATTTGCGTTTCCTTTTAGTCTTCCACTCTGGGCACAGACACATCCTGTCTTTGTCCTGTGTCTGATTAGAGATCATGTTCTCTTGAGCCTTTGTAGCTGTGTTCATTGTGTAGATTTTACGACGAATGCATTTTAAGTCCTGTTTTCACATCGTGTAGTGGTTATGGTGATGGAACATGTTTTGACCCAGTTGTTGGACTGTGATATTTGTGTGACCACGTTCAGATTTCTGATTTTACACTCTTAATGATCGCGGTTGTGTAAACGGGACCCATTGGGCCAACGTCGAGGTCTCTTCCTATCTTAGCGTCCCACTGGACCCATTACATCATCATCATCTCCAGTTTATGACAGGTTACTTGTCACATGTTGTTTTCACCGGATAAGGTTCATTTGTGGTGACGAGCTTTATTTTAGCTTGATACTATTTCATTTTTGCTTCCAATATGTGCAACCACTGATTATTTTGGTGGATAATCCTAATTAATCCTACTGTTTAAGGTTAATGTAAACGTAGTTTAAATTGGTCACGTTATTTCTTAAGTTAAATAAAATGTCTTGGTGGCTGAATCTATTGCAGAAGCACTTAATTTTACACCTGCCAGCCGTGTCTTGTTTTACATTTCCCATAGCATTTCCCATTCCCTTGTCCTGAGGTACCTTTAATGTCTGTTGTCTTTGTGTTTTAACTCTCCTGTTCTTTCTCCTCCTTCTTAACTCGGCCCTCCCGTCTCTCCTCCTGCAGATGGTGAGCATGTTAATGATTGGTATGGCTGCCTGGGGAAAGTGGTTTGGCTTGGTCTCGAGTTTCCAGGTGGTGGGGGGCATCATCGGGGTGGGGGTCTTCCTCTTCCTGGTCGCCTTGGCGGGTCTCGTTGGTGCCATGAAGCACCACCAGGTTCTTCTTTTCTTCGTATCCTTAACCATGGAGTTGTGCAGACGTCTTCACAAACACGTGAGCAGCCTGAGGGGCAGCCATTTTCCCAGCTTGACTGGGGCTTGCAGGACTTACCCTCCAGTACAAGGCAAACGCAACATGACTGTTTTTCTTCTTTCTCCTTGTCTCACTCAAAGGTGCCTCAGTGATTTGCATGATCTTAGCTTTTTATGTTATTTGATGTTACTGTTTGTTCTAAGAGTCACAGAGGTCTGTTGCTTCTGGTCAAAGATGGACACTTTTTTCCATCTACATATGCATGACATATTTTTATATATATAAAGAAAATTACTCAGTGTTCAGCTTTGCACTGAAATCAAGCCATAGTACAAACACTCCGTTAAACTCTGTCGGAAGAAGACATGGAAGTGCCCAATTTCTGTTTGACTTCCTGCACGCTGAACCATTACTCCACCCTCCTTAATTGACGATTATTAGTACATGATCATCCTGTTTCTAGTTTTTGTGGTCCAGTTCTCTGTCTCCAGCGCCTGCCTGACCATCAACAAAGAGCAGCAGGTAGGGATACTCGGTCTTCTGGGTTCTCACACCACAGTCATCCACTGCAGAAATATAAACACTCCCTCCAGCCTGAGCCTTTTATTTAGTACACATCAGCTTCACTGACCTCAAAAGCATGAAGTTAATTAATTATTAGCTATTACGGCATTGTATTGCATACAGCGGTGAATTAATGAGAAGAATTGCAGTCTGTTACTGGCTTGAGTTTTCCTGGTAGCTATTTGCATGGTCATTTAACCATGCTGAGGAGTTTTACAGAACACAGTATGTTTTTAGAGACATTTTTTTAGAGACCTGCTAAACTACTGTTAATGTTTTATTTTTGCCAACACAGCATTTTATCTCCTGATGTTAACTGGGTGCTTAGTGTATTGTGTAGATAAATAAATCTTTGTTTTGTTGAATGAAATATGAAATGATTTTTTTATATAGCATGACTTAAATTCACACCATGTTATATGAACTTTTAATTTATGGCACAATGATTGATAGCGTGCATGCTTTTCTTTGCGTTCCCGTGTGTGTGTGTGTGTGTGTGTGTGTGTGTGTGTGTGTGTGTGTGTGTGTGTGTGTGTGTGTATAGAGTCAGTTGTTGGAGGTGGGCTGGAACAACTCCAAGTTCACACAGCTGGACGTGGAGAAGAGCTTGAACTGTTGTGGTTTCTACCACATGGCTCTCAATGAGACCTGCACTGCTGTAATTCAAACACATGCACGCTCAGGCACTTTTTTCACTTTTTTTTTAGTTATTAGTATTTCTGAATCTTGGCCTTTGCCTGCTTGCGCCCCCTGCAGGCCTGTTTCCCTCATGCAACCTGTGACACCTGTGCGGTGAGGATCCAGGAGCATGTGGGTGAGGTACTGCGCTTCGTGGGAGGGACTGGACTTTTCTTCAGCTTCACTGAGGTAAGCTTCCTCCTCCTGTAAGCTTCCTGGTCCCTCTGGGTTTCTCCACTTTTTCTCTGGTTTTCTCCTCTTTTTCTCTGGTTTTCTCCTCTTTTTCTCTGGTTTTCTCCTCTTTTCTCTGGTTCTTATCTCTGAGGCTTCATTCAGATGTTATATTGTTATTGGAAATGAAAATACACTTTTTATGGCTTTCAGTTTTCATTGTCTGATCTAAAATGGGCATGTTCCCTTTGTGCATGTGAACGATCAACTCCCTAAGGATCATTTTTCTCTTTGCCTTCCTGTTTCAGATCCTGGCGGTGTGGTTAACGTACAGGTACAGGAACCAAAAAGACCCACGGGCCAATCCCAGTGCCTTTCTGTAATCCACGCCATGGTTGTCACAGTTACTTCCTCTGGTCTGTTCTGTGATGTCTAACCACTGGACTTTTTACTGGAGCTCTGTAAGACAAGAGATGTGTGTCTACTTTCCCTGATATGGAGATCCGTGCTAGTTTTGCTGGTTTATGTGTGAGCGTTTGTGTGCGTGCCTGTGTGTGTGTGCGCATCAGTGTGTGTGTGTGTGTGTGTTAGTCATTTTTCAAAGGTGCAGTGTGCTGAGGCTAAATAACGCCTATATATTATAACGATATAATTTTGTTTGGAGATGATTTCTGAATTGAGCTACTGCGAAACCAAATGTAATATTAGAACTGAGAATTTACGTTGTGCTGAAAACCTTCGTCACACATATGGACTAAACGAAATATGTATTTACAAGTTTATACTAAAACATGGATATCAATGTGGAAAAAAACATCACTGTATTACAGTAAATGGGCTATCTGTCTAAGACCAATGTGTGCGTGCATGACGATATTCATATTCCAAGTGGGCCAGGTAACTTTTGATTGGATGAAAACTTTTAATTGCTAGAACCTAAGAAATTAGTTTTCTTTATATGCAATATGCATATCTACCACATGGATAGAGTCCTGTGTACATGCACAAAATCAGTCACTCAGAAGTTGTAGGTAACGTAAATGCAATAAGTTGTCATCATGCATTTTTCCTTTTTTCTTGTCAGGCTTTGTGCACTTTATGTAAACTTATGCCTGATTTTATTTTTTTTTTTAGAACTGATTATTTGCTTCGCGTATCTGATTATGATAAAGATGAAAAGATGCTGATCTTCATGCATTATCAATTAACAGTTAAACAATGCAATCTGACAGCCATTTTAGTTTATTGATATTAGTTTGACACAGTTTGGTAATGGCAAATTTCATCTAATAATTCAATGTTTTATGGAGTCTCTTTATTTTGTGCGTGCGTGTGTGTGTGTGTGTGTGTGTGTGCTGTCACTGCTAAAATTGTGTGGTTTTGGCCTTTTGCATGATGTCTTCACTACAGTGTGCATCCATACCCTATGGTTCTGTGAACTATGCACTCACACTAAAACAAGAAAATCACACACCAGAATAAAGAGTAGATGGATAATCCATGTTTTGTTCAGTCCAGTTTTTATTCTGCATAATTGCAGGGTTGCTATAAGGCTCAGAGTTTAGGTTTTCTTCTCTTACGCTCAGTCAGTTCCCTCGGGCCCTCTGACCAATCAGAGACTGACACGCGACTCTTTGTGCATCCAGGAACTCCCTGGAGAACAAAAGGTGCTCTAGGCTGCATAATGGTAACCAGGCAACAGTGACTCAGGAAGGCACCTCACTGGTTTCACTCTGGCTCCTCCTTGCAAGATATAGACCAGACCTGCGCACTCCAGGCACACTGATCAAACGTCGTCCAATTCCACCAATTCTAGTCATTTTTCACTTTCCTCAATTAACGTTACGTTCATTTCTGTTACCAGTAGAAATGCCAGCACAAGTGTGTTTTGAAGCAATGTATTTTTTATTTATTCAAAAAGGAGTGCATCACTGATGCAGTACATTTAGATGAATAGCTCGTCTTTAAGGCCGACCGTAACATAGGGTCAAAAAGGACATGTCCAAAGTGAATTCAGAGATTTACAGTGTTTTTCTTTACATCAGTAAACAGGACGACAAACAATAAGCACTCAATGGGAAGAACGTCCACCGTGGCACGAAGGCACCACCCGCTCTCACTTCACAGCTCTGTTTTCAGGAATTTCTTGGCTCTCATCATGTTGCTCAACACTGTTAGAATGAATAGAAAACGTGCACAATTACATGTTGGAGTCATTTCCGTAATGCACATAGAACGATTTTGGGATCTGTGAAACACTGAATTGCAGAATTACGGGGTGGGGTTTTTTTTTTTTTTTTTTTGTACTTACAGAGTTTCATGTCAGATGTTTCGTAGGCGTACATGCGGTTGGAGTAGCGGCCAGTGATGTCAGCGCGAACTGTCATGGAGGGGTCTGAGGAAACACAGAGAATGATTCAGTCATTTGTAGAAGAAAAACTTGCCTTATCTGTATTGAACAGCCTACATCTCACATATGATACACTTACCGACAAAGAGAATTCTGGGAACATACTGCCCATCAGGGGACAAATGCTTGTCTGTGGTTTCATACTGTGGAGATTTTTTTATATATCAGGTTTACAAGTATACAAACATGTATTTCAGTAGCATAAATGTGTGCTTTTCACTTCATTAGTATAAAATAAACTTAAAAACTCACCACCAGGTTCAAGATAATAAAGTCTTCGTCGGCTAGCTTTTGAATCTCCTTATCCTCGGCAAAAGCCTTCTTCACAGCTGATGAAGTAACAGAACAAATATTTGCTTTGCTAAAGTTTGAGGAAGCTCCTCATAACCCATTAACATGCACAAAACTTCAGAAGAGCAACGAGCCCTAAGGAACAAGGTCCCGTTTGAGTTCCCCGTCAGTTGAGGTTAGACTCTTACCCTGACTGTGTGGGCAGTCCTCCAGGTGGAAGATCACCATGAGGGGCTTGTTCCTGTGGAAGTAGTTTGGTTGATTAAAATCGCAGCTTGCAGTCAGAATACACGTAGACACAAACGTCGCATGGGCCACCAGAAGGTACTAAGAGAAATTAGGCAGCATCGAATGAAATGAATATGTGAAGTGAAATGAGTGAAGTGAAGGTAAGCTTCTCACTGGGAGCGTGCCCAAAAGAGAGCCTCTTCATACGTCTGGGCCCAGATCAGTTGATCACCCCATCCTGCAAAGGAAACGGCGCAATTCAAAACCACTCATGCAGATTTCACTGTTCAAAGGCTGTTCAGAGATGAACAGGCAAAGCCTTGATGTCCCCAGACTCAGTGGCCAAGGGGTCTCACTGGACGTACTGCGGACGTAGCTACAAATACGCCTTCGTGTGGACAAAAAGCGTGTTGGAAAAGAGCGGCTGACCTCTGGAGAGAGTCTGAGGCACACGTTTCTCCTTCTTCACCGCCGCTTGCTTCTCCGGCTTGCCCAGGGTTGAGCTCAAGGCCACCAGGACCAAAACTACTGTCAACAGTTCTCTAGTCATCTTCTCAAGCTGGTCGGAGAAAATCAGTCATCACGCAGCAGTTAGAAAAAGAGTGAAAACCATTTTTGCCGTCTTGCAAAATTTCCTGGAAACAGCAGCTCAACAGATGATACAGCACATTCTATGCCTTAAAAATGACACTGATAAAGATACTGGCTCAAATAGCTAATGTCTGAGTGAACAGCAGTAAAGCAAAAGTGAAAAACGTAAGGTTTAGTGGATGTGGAGAACTCTCACCTGTTCCCTGGTTTCCCTCTCGTGTGTGTTTACACTCAGGTTCCTGATCCTGCTGCAGTTATGCCCTCACCTGAGGGGCATTTATACACCTGAGCACCTGTCTGTCCCACCCCTTTGCTGTCCTCTTCTGGAATGTGTGATTCAATGACCCGGGTGCTTTCGTTAAGACTATTCCTATATATTTACATTAATATTGTTGCATATGGCACAGCATTTGTTGTGAATTATAAGTTCAATGACGTTCAAAACTAAATGGATTTTGAAGGTTTAGTGATCTTCAAGGTTGAAATCAAAGAAATAGTTTAATTGAATACATTTTGGCTTTGGTCCAAGGACAGGTCAGCATATGGTAATGAAATTTAACTGGAGAGTACAATGATTAGGCCTTCTATGATTGGCTTAGATCTTGTCTGTGATGTCAGTTTTGCATTAATAACCTGTCATCATAGTTTTGGAACATCTATGATGTTTTAGTCTGAGTAAAAAAGTTTAATAAGTAATTTACTGCATTCTGCTTATTTATTATAACTTTGAATCTTTGAATGAATCAAATAAATGAGAAAATTTGTAAATTAGATAATAAAAATCATGCAGGCATTTTTCTGTTATAATCAAACCAATGTACAGTACTTTACAAAAGCCTTATGACAGTATTTATTGTTTTACCAATGGTATAATGACCATAGATAATTATAAATGATTATTTCTCACAGTCTCTTTATTAGAATACAGCCAGAAAATACAGGAAAGTTTTAGAAATGTAACATAAGATTTAAACATACAAATATAGATATTAGTTATCATCTTGTAATGAAGATGAATAAAATCTGGATTTTTTCATGAACTATTATGTATCATTGCACCTCCATCTATATCATTTTCTTTATATAGATGAAAATATGTCATGCATATGTAGATGGAAAAAACGTCCATCTTTGACCAATGTTAGACTTAGACTTGGGAGTTTGTTGGGGTGCTTGAGCACATATGGTATTTTAATCTAACGTTTCATCATTGCTGCATTATTGTTGAAGCTGATGTCTATCTATCTATCTATCTATCTATCTATCTATCTATCTATCTATAATCATCTATTTATTTTTTCTCACATCACATAATATATATTAATGCCTTTTAATAAAAGAAGAAATAACTCTCTCTCTCTCTCTCTCTCTCTCCCTTTCTCCATCTCTCTCTCTGGTAAAATGTTGGGTGTGTTTTATGTACAGAACTTTAATGTGTTCATGTCCATAGCAACCAGCAGGAATCAACTTTTGAAAGCCCATCCCCCAAACCGAATGGGGCACCCAGGAAGCAAGTTGCTTGACACATTTAGTAAATCTTGACGTGTCCTTACAAGTGTTGCTTCTCTAATGACATTTGATACAATGACACATTATATAAGCTAAGATAACATAGTTTATAAGTTGTAAAATAATAGCTAAATAAAGCCTGCAGAAGCAGTAGAGCATTTCGCTCATAGACGAACACCTCCCCGTTCACATCGTAAGCAATCCACCTCTCTGAAGGAATAATGCTGCGATTCAGGCCTGACAAAGCCCTTTCCTTGCTGGGGTCCTGGGATACTATGACCACTGTGAATCAATGCTGTCTTTGTCTCAGGTTCAAACATCTCCAGGGCCAATAGCACGACAGCAGAAGTGAGCTTTTTGTGTTATTACGTTTTTGTCCTTCAGAAACCCCCCCCCCAAAAGTGTGTTTGGGTTGTTTTTTTGTTTGTTTATACTGCAACCTCATTATGAGGTATCTTCAGGTTGACCAGACGAATCTCTGAATGAATATCTACTGTTTAAGTCAGGAAAGGAAGCATTGTGCACTGCTATGGAGATGTGCATGAAAATTCACTTTTTGGTGAATGGGTTTGCTCATCCAGTCATCAGGACATTTTTAATTATGTGCAGTATTTACCAAATGTGTTTTGTTCCATCATCTTGGAGTGCTACATATAATTCAGACATTCTCCAGACAGATCACAAAAAGCATCTGTGAATGCGCTGATATGCTATGGGTGCTTTGCTGAGGTGTACTAAAACCCGTAAAAGCTCTCCCTACTTCATGTCAATATTTGTCTTCAAGGGTGGGGAGCAGAGACCACTCCTGTTCACACACTGCTCCAGTCATCTTTGCTCAGTCCCGCCTTTAGAACACGGATATGTCATCCAGGAAGTCAAATGCCAGGATATCTGATTGGGGGAGCAGGACATTATTCAGCCCAAACTATTGGCCATCAGCGCTGGCAGGTGCAGAGGTCAAATACAGCCCTGCTAGTGGTTGAACAATGAGGATTTTGAAGGTTGAAAAACAAACAAAGAAAAACAAAGTGAGAGTGAACACTACTTTGGTTTTATCAATGACGGAAATGTGGGCTGAAATATTTGACATTATACAACAACTTCCATCAGGAAAAAGGAACTATAAATTTAGAGTTTTTTGAGCTTAGAAATACTGCAGCAATAACTACATAAATTGATTTTGTAACATTTATTAATACACGTAGAAAAACCTTTTACAGATATTTGAATATGCTTATAAATGTGTTTCTGCACTATACTCTGACCATAAACAGACTTAGGTCTCTAACACCTCAATTGGATAGAGGCAAAAAGAAAAAATATTACTAGACTTTTAAGAAAATAAAAACATAAGGAAAAAAAAATTTACAGAAAAAAATTTGTCCCAGAAGAGACACAAAGGCCACTGTTTTCACAGAAAACACTTTGGATAATGTTGGCCCAGAGAGTGGTTCCAAGCCCAGGTTAGGCCCAGTTGAACACTGATGGACGAGAAAATACATGACTCAGCAGTGACTCATGTCCAGAGGTCCAGTCATGCCGTACAGCTGAGCGTGTGAGTACATGGACACAGGCTGAGTGATGAAATGAGAGCAAGAACATTGACTGGAAATGAACGAAATCTATTCACCTTGATTGTCACACTGTGTATCGGCTGTTTTCTTTAAATAAGTTTGGTTTATGTGGCTCAGACATATTCAACAGTGTTCCAAAAGCTTGTGTTTCCCATTATTCTGCATCTAATCAACACCTTAGTAACGATACGGGACAGCAGGGCTCCTACATAACGTGCTCTTCGTAAACACCTTCTTATATATTGTAGGACCTGTGAGATCTTCTGCCAACATCACACACACACACAGACAGGGAGCCTGAGCTCGGTATCTGCCAGTCAAGGGCCAAGGAAACCTGCTTGGCCAAGATGGGTGGGTGGAGAAGTGTGGCATTGCATACAATACGGATTAAGGTGCTTTTCAAGCCAAGGGGTTAAACCTGCGTCTAGAGGTGAACAGCGAATCATTCCACCTCTTCCACAACTATAAAAAAAAATAACACATTTCTTTCACAATGGAGATTATATGGCAACACATCCAGTCTTCTCAAGTTTTGTAGTGCCTAAGCAAATTCAACCCCCCCCCCACAAAAAAAATGATATAAAAGGAAAGAGTTCCCAATAACACAGAGAAATACAACTCCGCTTTTACAGTCCAAAACAAAATCCAAGACTTCCTCATAGTGGTCATAGAGTGAGTGGGACATAATCTTCAGCAGTTATTATAGTACATATAATCACAAAAATATATATTATCTACACAAATCTTCTCGCTAAACACGAAGAGTCTTGTTTTACACAGGAAGCGCCTGCGTCTGCCAGTGCTTACACTCTCGCCACTGACATTACAGAATCACCATCACTTTCAAGGGTTGAATGTTCAGGTCTGGTTATCCAGTCATAGCTTTTATTTCCAAGAGAGAAGAAAAACAAGTTGATATCAGGACCAGGTTGGTGCTTTGTCTTCATCTCTGAGTAGGCAGCTGTAAACACTGAAGAGGGGTTAATGGCCTTGTCTCGTCAAAAATGATCCCGTTTATCCTCTGGGGCTCATTTTAAGTCCTACTGCCCCCTGGTGTGGATGTAGCACCACTAGTGTTGGTGTTGGGAAGGGATTGGTTTACATTAATGCCCGTGTTGTGGGGGCAAAGGTGGTCCGTTCACACCCGGGTGGTAGAATGCACAGTTGTTTTCATATCTGCAGTTACCCTTCATCATGAAATGACGACACACTGGCCTCTTTGACATGTCTAGGCAAAAGGAAGAGCAAGCAATTAAAACGAGCTTACATTTCAAACAAACACCATTTTGCATAGGATCGTGCCAAGAAAATGGTCCAAGACCTAATACTTTGATCAGACCGACTTACCACCCATGTTGTTGTGACCCCCTCGTGGCCCCCCTCGACCTCCTCTTCCTCTGAAACCTTGCTCTCCTCCTCTTCCTCTGCCACGGTGAAAGTGGCCTCCCCGGTGTGGGCCACCTCTCATGGAGTCGTCGCCCCAGTAGTTGCCGTTGTCTCCTCCCCGGCCCTGGGGCCCAGGTGGAGGCCCCATCATGCGAGGGCCACCGCCTGCGTTGAAGGGGGGTCCGTGGCCGTGGGGTGGAGGTGGGTGATTGAAGTGAGGGCCAACGGGGGGTTTGTTTGGGGGGTAGCCCCCGTTCATGGGCATCTGCATGTTCATGGTGTTCATGTTCATGCCTGGACCGTGGCCCAGCAAACCCGTGTTCACTGTAAGGAGAAGGCAGCGGACATGACTGTTAGTCTGGGACAGTGACACTGTTGTGTGAAACAAACAAACAAACAAACAGAAACAGTTCAATGCTGCTGTAAATATTACCGTCTAGTTAAGTGTGGCTGGATTTATTATGATGGAAACGCTTACTGGGTGGAGCATTGACTGGTGGGTTCTGGTTCTGGTTCTGATTCTGGTTCTGCTGTAAGGAGCCCAAAAGCTGCTTGATCTTGTCAGAGAAATCGGGCTGCTTTATCAGATCCTCTGCCGACTGGTTGGAACCTTGTGCACCCTAGAAAAGACATCACACAGAAACAACTCAGATGCAGGAAGCTAAAGAAATGGACAATTAAGAAGAAGGCGATTCCTAAGGTAGCAATAAGGTCAGAACTAGACCACTCCGCTCTGCTTTACCCACCATGATGGAGTTGAGCAGCTCATGGACGTTGACTGCAGGGTTGTTGGGCGGGGCCGCGGGACCCTGTGTCTGGGGGCTGCGGCTGCTGTTGCCCAGGCTGCCCATCAGGTTAGCCAGGACGGGGGGCAGCTTTGAGCCCTCCTGAGTGGCGGAGGGAGCTCCCGCCCCGGCCGCACTTTCGGCCGTCTCCATGTCTTCCATCATAGTGCAGTCCTGGGTCGGCAAACACAGGCAGAAACTCGTCAAATTCTATTTTAAACGTTGCTCCAATTCGCCCTGAGCAGAAAGTGACACACTTAAAAGTGACTGAAGGCTGTGAAAGGGGTCGTACCTCGTCCAGAGGAATGAGTCGTGGAGGCATGGGCTCGTAAGGCTCCGGGTCGGGTTCATGGGGGCTGTCTGGAACACTACACACAAGAGTGGCAGGGACAACAGCGTTACACTCCACACTTAACACATAAAACACAGAACTGCTGCAAACAGCCACAGTGACACAAGACTCATGAGAACCCCCCTCCCACCCAGCAGGGCAGACGGACGGGACGCTCACCTCTCCTTGTTGAGGAAGATCTCCTGAAGGATGCCCATCTCTCGGTCCCTCTGAGTCATCTTCTCGCTGCTGTTGGCGCCCGAGATGACCAGGCAGCCCGACAGGGTGAGAGGTCGCGGGGGCGTCCAGGGCACTCTCTCCTCCATGGTGTCGTGCGAGAGCCGGCGGGCCATCTCGAACGTCTGCCTGTCCATCATCAGCTCCCTTTTGGCCGCCTCGCCAAAGTCCTTAATCTTATTCACGTTCACTGGGCAGAACGGAAAGAGCGTGAGGCTCATTACACCATATTTAGGCACTTAATGGGAAGAGCGCTCACCACCGCGAGAGACACGGTTCCTTCCTTACCTCTCTCGGTCTCATCCAGGTCAAAGTAGAAGTACTCTTTGAGGTGATCTTCTTCTGCCCAGCGGACGGTCTTCTTTTTCTTGCCTTTCTTTGTCAGGCTCTCTTCCTCTCCACGTGGCTCTGAAAGTGCATTGGGTTTATCTCCTGGGATAAAGAAAGATGGGGAGAGAGGGAATTTGTATATTAATTCGTCACCCACGACGTACAGGCAGAAGGTCGCGTAAGACCCTGAACGGTTGCCCCGGGACAGAACTTCAAGCGCGCCTATGCGCGGCCTGCACGTCGGTTCAAACGACAGTTTGGGGGCTGTGGACTTTCAGGGCGGTGCGTTAACGCACCTGTGTCCATAGCCTCAGGGTCCTCTGTGGGCACGGGTGTGCCAGGCTGCTCCAGGTCTTGGGGCTCGTGAGGAGGGGTCTGAGAGGCTGGAGCCTCAGGGGAGTTGGGCTTGGCAGGCATGCTGGAGTACACCTGAGGCTTGCTGTCAAACGGACACGGCTGTGGGAGAGACAAAAGGGTCAGGACAAAAGAGTGAGATTGGGGCGGGCGGAGGACAGGATGTGAGATTTTGCTGAGACACCAAAGTTGGTCAGGACATCTGATTCTACCTTATTGGAGGTAGGAGAGGCTGCCTTAGGTTTTTTCTTCTTGATCTTGATGCCAGGCACTGGAGCAGAGTTAAGAGCATCAAGGAAGCCAGGGCTCTCCATAGCTAAGGGTATAGAGAAACAGTCAGTGCAAATTTAGTACTGATTGCAAGGCAAATCTTAAAATAGGATTATTTCAATCTTTACATTAGAATAAGTTTCAATTAACCCAAGGAACATTACATTAAATGAACAAACAGCATATTTTAAGGTATGAAGCAATGTGGGACAAATACAGAAACGTGATGAAAATGCCTTGCACAAGTAATATAATATTCATTAAAAACTAGTGCTTACGTTGTGGAGGTATGAGCTTGACTTTAATCTCTTTCGTAGAGTTGGGGGTGGTGTTTAGGGGCTTGTATTTCTTTTCCACAGGAGGTGCGTCAGACAGTGAGGAACTGGAGAGGACAAAGAAGTGTCAAGATAAAAAATTAACCAAAAACACCAGAGGGGATCAAATGCAGTCATGCACTGCTTAATGTTGAGGTGTGTTAAATCAACGACAAAAAGACATGAACGAAGAGTTTTATTTACTTCGGCCTTTTAAGGACAGCTGGTTTGATCATGTACTTGTCCCCAAGCTGAGGCACAGTGGGAGCCTTTTTAGTAGGGACTGGTGTTGGGGTCTCCACCTCCAAACCTATTGAAATTTAGATAAACAAATTAATACACCTAAATAAAATACACATAAAACACCCAAATATGTGCATTCCTACAGGTGGTAAAAGAAAATGTTTCTCTATAAAGCCATCCTGCTGATGACTGGTTTGTTCAAAAGTGGGAGGCGGACCTGTGGAGCGGATCTTGGCGTGGCTCGGAGCGTGGGCTTTGGGCTTCTCTCTTTTTCTCTCTTCTTCAGCGCTCTTCTCCCCAACCTTCACCTCAGGACGTACTCTACTCTCTTCTTTTTTTCGTTTCTTGTCTGAAAAACAAGGCAACGATGGTGACTAACAAGGCACAATCCATGTGCACACACACGGCATTCATATTGATGAGGCAACAAGTCCGCGCGAACATGAACTACAAGAAGGCGATGAAATGGCTGCCAGGGAGAAGATAGGTTTAGGAAAGGGAGACTGGGACAGGGAACAAGTACCATTGGGGGAGGCTCCACTGGTAACGCTTTGAGAACGAATAATGGCCATCCAGCCATCCACAAGTACCGAGGCAAGCTTCCTCAGTTCTGAAAGAAAAACAATAAATACACAAATGAAGATAAGCACTACGCACCAGAGAGAGCTGTGCGAGTGGGCCGCTGTGGAAGACTTCTAGGCATGATCTGAACCGTTCTTACCTTCAGTCTCGCCACTCTTACTCAGATGCTTAACCAACTTGGCCGTGTTGTTCTAGGATGCGAAAGCAAGCATATAGCGATAAATAAACAAATTCTGAAACGTGTTTTGTCAGCAATGTCACAGTGCCAGATGAACGGTGGGATCGGAGAGCTACCTGTTTGAGGTGGTCGACCGTGAGGGGCAGCTTCTGGAGAGTGAGCAGAATGAGCTGCAGCTGGGGTGTGTTGTTGGTGGTCTTAGAGTAGGTCAACCACGAGTTCAGCAGCTTGTAACCGCCCACACGGATAAATCTGTGGGGTGGAATCAAACAATTTGAACTTCTTCAAATAAAAAACAAAAATATGGTATTGTTGTACGTCATTATTATATATGGTTCTACATACCGGTTAAGGATGTCATGAGACTTGGTCTGCATCAAGATGTTGAGGTACATGCACCTACTGACCATTTTATGAGAGGCCTTCATGAGACTGTTCCAAAAACAATAAGGAAAACATGGTGATTAGGCTGTGTAAGCAGAGGAAGACCAGCAATCTGTCGTATGTACTTTATTGCATGTTTGTGTGCACGAATGTTTCCACATTTCTCACCTGAACACTTTGGCAACACCTTCCAGACTGCGGAGCTCTCCATCCTTTCCAAGCAGAGACTCCACCCCTTTCAGCACCTCCCTAGGGTCCACGGCGCCCACCGCCATTACAGGATACTGGCAGACCCAGGAGAGAGGGAGGGGGAGATTAAGTGACATTTATTATTTTCCTTCCATGGACAGCATACCCAAAAATGACATGGACTGTTTACCGGGGACGGTCTGTGCAGGACGTGATTCACTTGGTCACTGTCGCTGAATATAAGCAGGTTGTAACGGGGAGCTCATTGGAACAAGGCGATACACACAGGGCAAAAGCCGACTCAAAACACCGCAAAAACCAACTCATTCCATGACACTCGGTCCCACTTTTGTGCATATCACAAGAACGTCCACAGAAAATAAAGCCTCAGAAAACGGAGCTCGCGATGAACAAGGAAATATGGTCGCATGACCAGTCATACCAGGCACATTGCAAACATAATTGCCACCTCAATGTAGTCAGTCCAGATGAAAACCTGTCTGTTAAGATGAGCTGTCAAAGTGCATATGTCTGTAGTTTAGTCATGATTTTAGATAGACAACACAAATTGATAGGAATGACCTTGTATGGCTGTCTGGATCCTGTGGATGATAGTCACCATAGCCACTATAACAGTATTCATAATCTCAATTACCTCACTTCTGAAGCAACATGTCATTTTTATGAAATGTGTATGCAGTTTCACTGACACAAGGTCCGTTTTGATCCATGGACTGCCAAAAAATGGGATGGTAATGTACACAAACTTATACTGTAACAATAACAAACCTGTACACACTTGTAACAAACCTGACTGCCAGTTTCCCCAGACTGTCCTCTAGCAGATAGCATGGGTATGTTTTCAACAAACTATATACATTTTATGATACGATACATCTTATATTTTGTGTAATTAAAGGCTAATAAGCAAATTTCATATACCATCTCAACACTCACACATACTGTTCAAAACAGACTAAGGTAGTTTAATGCATCTTCAATCCTGAAATCACATTATTGCTACTTTGATCCATCAGAAGACCCACCTGATATCCTTATGTGTATATACATGCATTTTAGATGGCAGGTTCCCTTAAAAGATATAGCCTAGGGTCAAACACACATACCACACACACACACTAATATATATATAAATAAATAATACACACATACATACCTACATCTATATGCATTATATGCATACATACATCACTTCTCATTGTCAGAATACCAAGTCAGTCATGTGCAATGTTTTTACAATACAGTTGTAAGTTTTACCAAACAATGAAAACATATTGGAGAAGTACATAAACTAAAGGTGGGTGCTTTTTTATTCATGGGCTTTCTATAAGCATAATAATGTGATCGTTGTCAGATTTTTCTGTGTAAAGTCGTGGTAATTCAAGAACACACTGACAAAAAATGTGATTATCTAATCAAATCTTTACAAACCTGCTGAAAAATGAAATTAAAATTTAAAAGAAAGCATGTGAATTACTCAGTCCAGCTACCTAGAACACACACGTGTGGCGTTAAACCTGTTTCAGACAATAAATGTTTTCGGATAGTTTCTCACAAAACAGCTCTCATTGGCATCAGTGAACAGGATTAATTGTTTTGCTAAGATTTAAACTCTGAGGCACACAAACTTGAAGGCACAAATTTTACATCCTTTACTATGAATATTGAAGTACATTTATTTATATACACGTTTACTATTAATAGTTTTGTATTAAACAAATATACATTTTTAAATGAAAATACTTCAGGTTTATTCATTTGTGCCTTTATGGAACTGATCTGTCTCCATCTTGTGGTTAAAATTATGACTAAATCAGGTCAAGGTTGAAGGGGTTTACAAACAAACCATAAGATTCCCCCTAAGTGTTGCAAGAGCTTTAAAACCCATATGTTGTAAAATAACTGAAAAGGCACAATTACAAATTTCATTAGACGTACACATTTGTTGCAAATTATGCTGCCATTATTTACAAGGTAAATGAATAGAAAAACGAACTGCGTCAGCACTACGTGATTGTGACCACTTACGACTCATACAGCCCATTACGAAATCATGCTTTTTGAGGAAGCAACCTAACGCATACCCGAAAGCCGAAAGGGGGTGGAGTGGCGAGGAGCATAGACGTCATTTTGCCCTGCCCATGCAGGGGCATTGCTCTTTAAGACTCTCCTCACTTGATAGGCCTAAACAGAACGGAGATCTCTGAATTCCACTTTCGGCGAAACATGTGTTACTATACCCAGGCAAAATTACACACACAAAAAAAAAACCTGCCAACTGCTACACGTTCTCTGTACAAACTGGGGTTCAGCATGCAACTTTTCACTAGTGCATTATTCTGTTTAGTCGTCGTATGCTTATATCCCGAGGGAGCTGATAAAACTAGCCTATGCGTAGAGAAATTGAAAATAAAATCTAATAACTAATAATTTGTTATCGGACAAATGTCATGTGAGAAATCAGGTTTTGTCTTACCCGTAAAAGTGTTGTTGTTGAAGTTTTTATAGTCTCAGAACTCCATTACATGGAACATTAAACACAACTCCTGAAAATGTCACAACTGTTATAAACGTAAACACAATAAACAAGTGACAATCAGTCTGAAAACCAATGTGTTTACACTGCAACCAGCAGTGATAAACATTTCTACCACTGAGGAAAAACGAACTGGAGATTTTCATGATCAGAAACCGCTGGTTAAATTGCCAAAACATTACATATATTTTGAACAGTATCTCATACATGAAAGTGCTCTTTGCACCACTCCCCCTCTGCACTTCACATCCATCATTACCAATTTTATCTGTGATTTAGTAGAAATGTCATGCCATCTTCTTTATGTTTCACGTTGTTTTTGAAATTACTCAAAATCATTCGGCATGACAAAATATTTGACAACAATATACTGCACTAAAGACTTAGTTATATAATGGGAGCCCTAACAGCTTACTGAGTCCGTTTTCGCCATCTGTCGGACTCCCGCCTTCGTAAGCTCGCTAGAGGACGGCCCCCGAGTTGTGATTCGCCGAATCCCGATCTAAGCCCCGCCCTCCTTTGTTAACCAACTGTTATCAAGTGAACTCCAAACAAGGAACCGTGATGAAGAAGCAGCTCGGGCGCCATCTTGAAATACAAATAAAAAAGCTCAAAAATAGTTACGCTATACAAATAAAAGCTCAAATAGTAGTAATTTCATCCGACGTCCGTTCACGCTTGCAGTTTAAGCACACACGGAAAGTCGAAATGATTACTCTTGGTTGTGCCACGACACACAACACCAGACAACCGAGCTGAGCAAATAAACAGCCTAGTTTCAAAAACAAAGCCACCATTGCCTGCAGTGATACCAGCAAAGGACAACCTGTCCGCCATGTTAGAGCGAAAAACCGACTAGACAAAATAGCCTGTTCTACTCGGAATTTCACGGCTAACTTCAACCGCTTGCTAATCATAATAGGCACAGGCGCAATCTTTATATCAAGACTGCCGTATATCCTTAATGGGAGGTTTATTTCACCTACAACAAAGGTTCGCCAGTATCGACCGATAGAAAAACACGTCGCTTTTTCAGTCCCGTTCGACTAAGTCCAGTCGCCAAACTTGCAATCTTTATGTGTAGATTGCGTTGTTCCAATGAGCTCTCCTCTCGAACAAATTAGCACGAATTTAAGACATCCTGCCTGTGTTGAGGCAATCTTTATGTACAGATTGCTTATGAGAAGCGATCGCTAGCTTATGTCCTTGACTGCTAGAGTTGCAGATCCGTCTCACACACAAAGAGAAACAGGGCTTTCCGCCACTGCTAACTTTGCAGTGTGAGCTCATACGCTAGCTGGCTTACTCGCTTTATCTCCATTTTATGTTTGCCACATTTAAAGGGCTAACTGACTCACGTTAGCTATAGATGCCTCGTTTTTATATCATTTTCAAAAGACAATTGATTAGTTATCTCTTAAATTTCGATTCAAATTGGTTTGAAAAACACTTACTATTTATAAATCTCCTCTGCGTCACGGGTACCTATATATTGTGCTTAACAGCAACAATTTTCAGAATTTAACAGTTTAAGAGAGCCTAAACTGTTATGTCTTTACATCATTATGGCTGAAAAATGGCTTAATGGGCGGGATTGTGGTGGCTAGGATATAATCTAGCTTTTCTCTTCTTGGAGCCAAAAATAGTAAGCAAATGTCCATTACTCGAGTAGAAAAAACATGTTTTTTGGGGGTTTGATCTTCAAACACAGTTGAAAAATCCTCGACGCCAGATCTTCACTGAGACCGTTTTAGACCTGCAACAAAGAACAAGAATAAACGTCGATTATAAAAATAGCCAGGCAAATGGAAACGAGTTAAAACTCAAAAATATACCAATACAGCTTACATGTGTCGAAATCTAATCGAATACAAGCAAGAACGTTTAAATTAACGTTAAATACGTCGTTTGAAAATCGTGGAAACCACCTCTAAACCCCTACTTACCTCAGACAAATCCAGGAATGATCTAGAAGGGTGGGACTCACTATATGTACTTGTGACGATTTTCACGTCACAACATGTTTCGTGAACGAGCGTTCGCGCGTGCAGCAGAACGTTGCACGCGCAAATGCTAGATCACGTGGTCTCTCGAAACGACCTCTCCCTTCGTCAAGGACAACCCATCCCCCCTCGTTGAATGGCGCGTTTGAGAATGGTGTGGACACAATGTACTACATAACAACACAATAAGTGTCATTCTCTCAGTAGTTTAAACATGTAGTTATTAAACATTATTATTATTACACATTGTCACATTATGGCATTGATTTTAATATTGCGAGTAACACTGGTTAGACTATATATAACGTAAAAAATATATATATAATGTAAAAAATAATAATATATAAATAATATATATTATTAATGGAATCTTTTCTGAATGTGTATATGTATTGCAGAAAATATTCTGTTACGCCTTAAGGAGATGTACAAAAATATTCTGCGCACATTATTGACTCTTCTACATGAACTTTAACCTCCTCACCGGGACAAAATGGCAGCCTCCGCTCATAGCATCGTGAGAGCTACTTGTCGCATCTTTCCCGTTGTTTTTCAAAGAGCTCACCTAGCCCAGGTTTGTTCAAAAATATGTAAGCAGTTAGCATTTCATATGTCTACTATTTTCATATGCTATACTAACTTCATTGCATGTTTGTTTGAGAACAGAGCATTGTTTGCTAACTAGCTAGCTAAATTGTTGTTGATGAGTAATGAAAGGCTGTGTTGTATTTCAGAAAATACACAGAGTGTTTAGGGTACAGTTTACTGCTCCAGCCGCACGACACATTTTCTGCTCTGCAAATTTGACATCTGATGGAATCGGTGGTCCTGAACATGAATCCATAGAGGCGCTGTCCCGTTACAGAGACAGGCCATGGGAGTACTTGAAAAGCGAAGGTACAGGCTACTGCTTTGTTGGAAATGATGTGTAAATATAAATTTGACAGCTTCTAATACAATTAAATTCTTCTCCAGAGTATATTGAGCGCTACGGATTAAAACCTGTATGGACTGGCTACAGACGAAACCACAAAGGAGGAATACCTCCTCAAAAGACAAGGAAGACTTGTATCGTAAGTGATTTTTATGTATAATTATTTTGGTTATTTCAGTATTCACATGTAAACTTTAGGTGGTGTGTGAGTGTGTATAATCAGTTACTGGAAGTTGTTTCTTATTGCAACAGAGGGGAGATAAGATATGTGGGAACCCTTGTCCAATCTGCCGTGATCCAAATATCATCATCCATCACCAGGTTTGCACACACATTCTTATTAGTCATCGTATTGATTAGTACAGTTTTGACTGCTCTTTCATGTACCTCGTGTAAAGTAAGATGTTTACTTCTGCAGAATGTGGACCTGTTGCAGCAGTTTCTAAATCCTTACACAGGACTTGTATATGATCCCACTAGGACTGGTAAGTCAAATTTTAGTATATTAGACATTACTTCCTTTTTTGTGGATATTTTCTAAGCCCTCACCTAAAAAGAGCAACTTTTTCATTTTAGGTGTATGCATGAAACAGCAAAAACTCCTTAACACAGCAATTGAAACTGCAAGAGCTCATGGTAAGAAAACATTACAATTGCTTTGTGTGTGTTTCAATGGCATATACTGCAAGTACTTTGAGAGTATGCATTTCTTTTCAGGCTTGATTCCCTCCCAGTTACCTTTTGTTGACTACTCTGGAGAGGACTATTCAAATTCCCATGGAGCTGTGGGACGTACACCTCCTCCACCCAATTACACCACCGCTGAACCTTGGTATTCTTGGTATGGCAACATAGAACCAAATGAACAAGAACTGGCTAGAGTGAAAAAGACGTACAAAGCTTACCTGAAGTCCTAAAGATTACAAACCCTTTCCAGGTCAAGTTAAATTTAGCCATGGATCAATTTACTCTAATTTTTCACCAGAAATCCAGTATTGAGAACCTTTGAACAGATTACTAAATATATACCTTTCTCCATTAAACCAAGAATACATAGTTAAGGGAAATATTTATATGCAGGGTTCATTTAAAATACTGGGGGATGTGGGACTTGTACTAGAAAAGGCTTGTACAATAATCACATGTTTAAGCTGGGTTGAGTGCTTGAATATGTAGAACTTCCAAACTTTGTGTGGGTTTGTGTGAATACATCCATAATAAAGTCAAATGAAATACTGCAAAACTCATTTATTTTGATATTCCATATCAATATGCAAGTGCCTACTTCTCAATGACGTTAGTTTCTTGTCAATGGTTATTTTGCATTCTTTTTTTAACATAGTCTAGCCAATATGGATGCAGTACAGATTATTCAACCATTCTGAAAAACACTATAGTTTATAGCAATGGCTTAAGGGCCTAATAAAGTTCAACCCCAAAGCCTCAGATACCACAAATGAATTTAACCACCACTTAATAGTGAACTTTTCATTACGTGCCCAAGTCAAACCTTGTCTTGATGGAATCAACATTTGGGACAATGCAACTGATTACAGTTAAGCTCAGCCTGTATTAGTTCATTTCTGTTCTAGTCCTGTTGTGAGCTGGCACCAGTCCTGTAGATATGCATTACACAACAACTATGCTGAGATGGTAATCATAAGATATATTGTACATTATATAGTCTCAGATGCCAAGACTAAAGTACTGATGTTTTTATCTTCCCCCATTAAATTGGCAAATTAGTACATAAATGTCTTTGAAATGCTTCTGTGATGATGTCTGATGTCCTTGGGGCTGGTTTTATTCAAGGTCACTCTTTGGACTTGCTAACCAAGGTTTCTCCAAGGGCCTCGAGCACTTCCCTCTTATAGTCTTCGAAGTCTCCATCAATCTGGTTTATTGATTGGTCTTCCACCACCCACAGATGACACTGGGTCTCGGTGATCAGTCTGGCGTCATGGCTCACAATGATCACAGCTGGAATAGACCAGTCAGTTTAGACAAGAAATACTGGGCCCTTCATCCCCAAATCATATCAGTACACTTATCACAAAAACAATTGAATACATTTAGTGTTGACCTAGTACATATTATAATCTGTCTTTACACCGCTGGTACAGTTATAACAATTATTCCAAAAGAAACATAAGACCAGCCTTAAATACATATTTACCGTGGTAGGAGAATAAATACAGCAACTGAATTTGTATTGCAGTCATGGACACTGCTAAAACTCACCTCCTTTGTATTCATTGATGGCTTCGGACAAGGCATCAATCGACTCAATGTCAAGGTTATTGGTGGGCTCATCCTTTGCAGCAAAATAAAAGCGTACATAAATAATATTAAGGAAAAGAAACATTTCCTCAACTTCATATAATTGTATTTATGTTCATTCAGCATAACAATGAGCCCTGCTTACCAATATTAAGACATCAGGTTGCCGACAGGCCAGTTCAGCAAATACCACTCTTGCCTTCTGGCCACCTACAAAAGATTGAAAAAAGTAGTGGTGGTTAATTACTACGTTTACAAAAGAGTTGGAGCACTCTAGTGAATGGCTTGGTTCCGTACCAGAGAGTTTGGAGATCTGGATAGTGTGTGCGTGGCTTTCCAGGCCAAAGCGGCCCAGGCACTTCCTGCTGTCTTGATAGGGCAGGTTGAAGTTCCTCTGTAGATACTCAGTGGGCGACTCTTCCATGTTCAGCTGGTCTGCGTACTGCTGGTTGAAGAACCCTACTTTCTGTAGATGTAGAACGAAAATTGTTTTATTTACCTCAAACCCACTAAATTTCTACATTTTCAACAATTAAAAACCTCTACTCACCAAGCGGTGATTCTTCCTCATCTCGCCTTTAGTCTGAAATGTAAAGGTGAATACTCTATCATTACCATGTGCACAGATTACACCGAATTAACCCTGTATTCATTTTACAACTGTAAAAGCAGGTCAACTCAAAAAAGGTCCTTGCATTATGCACATTTCTGCTTATGACTATAACACAATAAGCACAAAAGGATCACAAAACAGATCCTATTACATAATACACAAGCCAGGAATTTAAAGACTACTTACTGGAGTTAATTTTCCTGTCAGTAGGAGGAGGAGTGTACTCTTTCCAACACCATTTGGTCCAACAATACAAACTGAAACAAGAAATGCAAGTTGTAATTGTAAGTTCTCCGTAAGTATACCATGCAAGTTCTACGTTTAACTCATTAAATGGGCCAGGAACAAGACAAATGTTAAATCAGCGGATTTCGATTTTTAAATTTCTATTCAAAACAATTCTGGATTTCTTTTCGATTCCTCCCACTTTATTGTCTTTTGGGTCCTTTCTGGTTTTCCCTCCACGGACTTCAAAGAACCCATTCTCTTGTGCACACATTTACATAGCAGGATGCTAAGCCTCATCTCACAGTGGTATGCTAAACATCTTGGTGCAAACATGAAAAACTGACCTCATTCAGTTTTGTTTTGTTGAGAAACGACCTGAGAAATGTCCTAATGAATGGTCTACATCAGATTCATGATGTTCTTAAACCACAGAATTGTTTCTATCTTTGTCTTCGTACTTATAATGAATCCCTATGCCATCATGAATTTGAATACTTGTGCTAACAGTTCTTGATTAGCATAAGTAAGCAGCCCACCAATCCCTGTAAAAGGGCATGAAACTGCAGGGCTGTGTACGCACCCAAATCTATGGAAGCCCATTTTGACCACAAACCATTTTCCTTTCTTTTTTATTTATTGGACTTTATTTCTCAGAATTCCAATTTTGTTTCTAAAAATGCTGTCTTTAATATTGGTAACTCCAAGTTTATTTCTTTTTTATTTAAATTCTGACTTTTTTTCCCCTAAATTACTAAATGCAGACAAGCACCATGGATGGCACTCATGTGAACTGAGGTACTATAGTAATGTTTATTTTATAAGACCATTATGCTTTCTATGCTTTCTAATGAAAATTATTCAAAATATTATAAATTATAAAAATACCAGTAATTAAATCCTATATTATACAACTGTAGAATGGAAGACGGTGTGTAGAACTGAACAAAAAAGCAATGGATTATATTTTACACAGACACAGTGCTCAAGTGTGTGTGGGTTCTGCCATTACCCAAGAACAAATCCCATTATAAAAACACCGGTCAATGTCAGAATCTTTGTAAAAACTGTGCAAGTGTGTTTTAAGAACTTTCTTCTTGAATGTTAATTCCATTAAACCCCAACAGAATGCCAAATTAAGCCCTTTTAGTCAGTCTCCAGATCCAGAAGGACCTGTGGCGCTGAGCACTCATTAATGGTGCTAGTGGGCTCAGGTGCTGGGCAGGCGTTTGGATTTTATGGGTTAGGAAGCAACTGGCTGCATGGGGCACTGCAGTATTGTTTGCTACAGTCTACATGAAAGGCAATGAGTGTGCAATGGCCATGTCAGTGAAGCTGCACTCAACCTTATTCATCAGGGAGGCCAGTTTGGGTTGAGGCTCAGCTTGGTTTACAAATGAGCCACAGATGAACACAGATATTTTTTGCATAATCCAATCAGCCCCAAAGGTGCCAGAGTGTAGTTTCCTGGATCTCTCTCTCTCAGCCCCAAAGGTGCCAGAGTGTAGTTTCCTGGATCTCTGGATATCTATCTCTCTCTCGAAGGGGCCAAGACAAAAAATATATATATATCCTATATATATCAAATATCCTATATCTACCTACATATTAACACCTCTCTGTATTACCATAAGCTGGGTCACATCTCTGTTCACTCTGCTGCAATCTTGTTAATTATGCTACCTGCCTCAATGTGACTTTGCCTAAACTGGCTTTTTCTTCCAAATTGACGGTGTCCTTTTGACACAACTTACTTCTAGACTCCATGTCAATTCCAAAGTCCACACTTTTGAAAAGAGGTTTCTGACCCTCGTAGCCAAAGTTCACACCTGAAAAGAAAGAAATAAGCATTAAATTCTGTTCCCCTCAACAAGAAATCATGTGACGAAACCAAATTACCAAGTGAACTGTCAAAGTGGGCTCTTAAGTACTTAACTGTACTAATTGAACTCTTAATGTAATTATCATAATGTATGCAATGCAGTTTTAAAACTGGTTTAAAACAGCAGTGCTTTTTAGTTGTATTTAATTGTGAAGTTATGAGCAACAAGATTAGTTCAACAAAGGTTTCCTCAAAACCTTCCTTAATTTCATCTCCTTTGAAGCTAAAGTATTTGTTCTACCTGGTAAAATCTCAAGCCACGTTTATTTATATAGCACTTTTTACAATTTTTTCAAATCCTTCTGAAAATCTGACTTCAATCTGCAACTAGCTTTATGCGGACATTTAAACAATTAATCAATGACAACTATGTCATTTCAATGTCTATAGACATTTGCTGGGAGCACATTTTTTGTTAAATGTTATAGGAGAATCTGGTGAAATGTGTTTACAATCCAAGCACAAAGTTAATTTATGACAAAGTTGATTTGGCACTTTGAGTACGTAACATTTTGACATAGTATTTTGAAGTATTTTTGCTCTATTCAGAGGATTTCCTTTTCCAAAAGTAATAGTATTTTTGTTTGTTTAGGATTTTGCAGGACTGGCTAGTTCAGAAAGGTGTTTAGTAAAACATTACTAATGTTTAGTAAAACATTACTACAGCCAGTGTGCTTGCAGCTACTCACTATATATTTCTGAGACTACAAAACACTTTAAGCCACCCTGAACAAGAATGTCTGGTAAATACTCTACATTTAAATTAACACGATCTGTTATAAGCCTATTCCAGTTACCAATGGGTAGCATAGTGGAGCGGTCTAAATCACTGGATCTCTTTGAGGACACGAGTTGTGTCAGGTTAGGAATTGCTTGCACAGCCATCAAAACATCATATTCTGTCATCGGTCTAATGTTGAAGGCACAGGTTTAACTTTCAGGGCAAGTTTGGTCTATTGCTGATAGCATGTAGTGCTCTTACAAAGTAAACACACTAGTGCCAGCTTTCTAGAGGAACAATATGATGCCTTTAACCCAGTGGTTCCCCCTAGGTGGGGCGCGGAGCTTGGAAGTAAAACGTGCACGTGTGTCAATATTGGGGGGCTGGTTTAATCATTCAGAATTTGTGGTTATCCTTCTCTGAAAGACCACTGCAAATCTGCTGAGGGTACCAATACTTGAAATAATCTGAACGCACGTCAGTAAACCATGAACAAGAAGGAATAAGATGGACAGGGATGCAGCACTCACTGTGCAGACCGAGAATGGGTGGAGACAGGGGTGGAGGGTTTGGGAAGGTGAACTTCACGGTGTATTCTTTGGGCCTCTTCAGTAACTCCGGGGCTTCGTGGCTCTCCTCCTCTTGTCCTTTCTTCCTACCCTTCTGCTGTTTCCTGGTCAGGGCCTCCTTGGTCTGCTTCTCCTGAGAAGAGACCGAACGAGCAACAGGGGTCCATCAAACACGCATGACACGCAGGAAAATGTTCAAGCGGTTGAAACATTTTCATCAAAAGGTAAATGAAGAGTAGCTCACAGCCTGTTTAGTGGACTTGCCCCCTGCTTTCAAGTCTTTGAGCTTTTTCTCTTGTTTCTCATATTGTTTCAAGAGCTCCTTCTGTTTCTGCACATACATCTTCTTAAAAGTCACTAAAAACAAAGGGGAAAATTTCTCACAGGCACAATTTTTTCTTACCTCACATATGTAATATCTTTTAAAACATGTTTAAAGCTCTACAGATAGGCAGTAATATTTCTAGAGAGCCAGTTTGAGGATACAAAGTCTAGATTGTTCTGTGCCAACTAACATTTTGAGTACAGTGGTACTCACGGTAGTTGCCCCTGTAGTAGTAGAGTTTTTGGTTATCCAAATGAATAATATCTGTACAAACATCATCTAAGAAACTCTGGTCATGGGACACAATCAGAAGGGTCTTCTTCCAACTCTGCAGGTAGCTGGGGAAAAAGGAAAACAGGAGACAATCACTTTAGACGGCATCAGTCAGAGAGTTTTAAACCACAGAGAAAACCTTGTAAATGTTGTCCATTTATAATGGATTTAAAACTGAACCTTATTACAACATGAGTGATTCAATGAGGAAAAAATGCACTGAAAAATTCCTACTGAGAAAACTGAAAAGGACATTCTATGTAATCTCTGAAGCCATAATGAAAATACACTCATTCAAATATTAGAATGCATTACCAAAGACACCTGCAGTTTTGTGCTTGAGGGACATCTTTTAAAGTCAAAACCATGAATATGAAATGTGTGTAACCAGCAAGTGCCTGCATACCACATTAAATGCATGCAACTGAGAACTCATATAGGCTAAGCAGACACAGCCCTAACCCTAACTCTATCCCCCAACCCTTGCACTCAGACATCCAGAGTTCATGTTTGGACGTTACTTATTGAGCCAGATGACAGCATTAAGGTCCAGGTGATTTGTTGGCTCATCCAGCATCAACAAAGTGGGTTCCATGAAGAGAGCTCTGTAGAGAAGACAGAAGCACATTCAATTCAAAATGGGGACGTGACCAAGTCCAACCAACGTCCTGCCAAACCCCCCCCCCCCCCCCCCCCCCCGCCCATTACACGGATACTGAATAGTGAAAGGCAACATTTTCCTGGACTCTTAATGGCAGAGACCATATTTTCTGACCTGGCTAGTGACACTCTCATCCTCCAACCACCAGAAAACTTCTTAGTGGGTCTGTTCTGCATCTCTGGGGTGAAGGACAAACCAGCCAGGATCCTACGGGCTTTGGCCTCTGCTGCTGCGGCTCCGATCGCCCTCAGCTCTTCATACACCTGGCACACGTGACCAAATGGGCATCATTGTTATTATTATTAGTTTGTTTTTATACGCGATGCACTTGTCTACTATACATCCCCTCTAAGGAAGCTTTTAGAGGCCTTAAACGTGGGGCTGGTGGCGTACGCACCTTCTCTAGCCTCTCGGAGGCGCCGTCCTCCCCCCTATCCAGGAGGTTCTGCAGACGCCTCTCCTCCTCGAGGAGCTTGAGGCGCCTGGTGTCGGCCTTCAGCACGGCTTGCACGGCCGGAGTGTCGTCGGCGGTCACCTCTGAGGAGAAGCACAGCTTAATACGCCGGTCAGCCCAAACACGGACAGAGCAAAGCACAGCGAAACAGCAGAGAACGCGAGAGGAAAGGGTCTCTGTGGCATACGAGGCTTACAACTTACCCTGTTCGCAGAGCAACACGTCGATATTGGGGGGGATGCTGAGAGCCCTGTTGGAGATGTGCTTCAGTAAAGTGGTCTTCCCTTTCCTGACGAGAGGAAGATTAGCATGTTGAAAGTGTAAAAGCAATACAAGAAATTCATTCGCATTTCTTTTTTAATGCTTTGATATGGCTGTTCAAATTAATAATCGATTCAACCAGTTTGTGGTCCACTAACCCATTTGGTCCGACCAAGCCATAACGTCGCCCTGCTACAATCAGAAGATCGGCATTGACAAACAGCTCCTTGCCGTGAGCAGAAATGCTGAATCTCTCCAGCTACGAATCAACGAGACAAATCTTTATCTCAAAAATGACCAAACTACATAAAAAAAAACAGACCTTAAATCACTTCTGGAATAATAATGAATAATAATACGCAATAATAAAAATAACCTGAATAAGTTCAGTGAGCACACTTTTCCTCAGATTAAATAGTTTTTTTGTTTGTTTGTTTGTTTGTTTTTTTTTTTTGTGGGGGGGGAACTGACCTTAATATCAGATGCATTCTCCAGCATGGCTTGTCTCGAAGACATCTCAGCCTGAGACACGGAGAAGTCTTCCTCCGCAGCGCTCTGAGCGCGGACACTAGCCACCTGCCGCTCATACTCCATCTGTAGAACGCAACACAATGAAGTATCTGTGGAAAAATACTTAGCATATCGCAGCAATCCACAGTAGGTTAAGTGCTGCTGTTATGTCAAGAGACATATACTCATATACCAGTCATGCTTGGCTATTACCACATAACCATGTTGACTGGCATAAATGAAATCGTGCAGCAATTCAATAATCTCTCCATTCCAATATTCACCATTTTCTTTTTCTTCTTCTTCTCCTTTTTACTCAGGTTGGCAAAGGGGTCGTCATCTTTTGCTTGGCCTTGTTCTGCTGCAAGAGCATCTTCTGCGCTCTACGGGAGGGGAGAGGCAGAAACGTGAGTTCTGGAGCACCAGAGAACAACAGCATGGTCACCAAATCACATGGGTGACGGGTGAGGCTACCATCATGGTGTCGTTGTCATCACTCTTGTCCTCCTCTTCTTCATCATCATCACTAGGAGGAGGACGAGCGGGCTTGCCTTTCTACAAATGAAATGGTGACGGGTTGACAATTTGGAGTTAACATCTTTGGCATTTAACACAAACATGTTAAAGCTGATGCTGAACTCTTCCAAGACTTCAGAATTTGTGTTAAGAGGCTACGTCATGGAGCACAGGTCAAAGTAGGTGGGTTTTTTTTACTGAGTAAAACAAACAAACAAACAAACAAACAAACAACACCCTCCACTCACCTTTGGCTGTTCTTTCTTTACTGTCTTCTGAGACTGTACCTCTTTACCCTCATTCTCCTCCTGCAAATATTTACTTTTACTTCACTTATTTCAAAATGTACAAAAAAAGAGGATGGAGACCCCTAAGGCAATAATATTTAGCAGACACCATTATTCATGGCAATTATTACTACAAGGATATTGGATTACATATTTATATATTCCTAGAACAGCTTGAACTGGCTTTGAAACAGGTTCATGTTGAAGATGTAGACAGCCCCAAAACTCCTCCGCATTTTCAGCACCAAGCACTCCACCAAGCTCTCAGTATCGTACCTTCGACGGTCTGCTGCCTGTGTTCTTGTCCTTTTTCATCTCTTTCTTCTCTTCCTCATCTTTCTTCTCCACATCTTCATTGCGTTTATCCTCAGACACCTCCTGTCAGAACAGAAAATGCAGAAAGAGAGAGACCTTCAACCTGACCTCTTTGGTAAGTCTGCCCATTGAGGGTGACAGGTTCCAAAATGATTCTCCAGAATCGGTCTGTAAAAGATTGTTAGTCAAAGAAAAAAGACAGACAGCAAGAAAAGAATAGGGGGTTATTACACCAATGTGTTCTGTAACTATATATATATAGGCAAAATTATAAAAATTTGTGTGCAGGCGGTAAGTCAGAAATAGAAAACATGTATGAAACATTGCCATGTACCCACCTTAGGTTTCTTATCTTTTTTCTTTCCTTTGGAAACCTGCTCAACCTGAATCACATACATACAGTTATAGACACATGTACACATATCGAGTGCTTCTGTCAACCACCATCATTTGAAGTTGGATGTGGATCCATGTTACTTTAAATCAAGTATGGTCCACCTGTTTTCACACCAACAGGGCAAATCTCAGAAAGAATGTCAAAATTAAGACCATCCATCCCACAATCAAAAACAGAACTGTACTGTGAAATGGTGAGTGGCAATGCTTCTAAATGCAAATACCCAATATTTCATTTAATTACCGCTACAGACACTGAACTCATCAGGTTTCATTCAGCTTTGGTATGAATGTCAGAAGGAATGTCATGAAAACAGAGAAAAGAATAAGGGTTTGAACATCTTCAGCACAGGGTTGCAGGCATTCACTAATGTAATATTTTTTGTCAGATTATGATTCTTATAATAATACAACATTTACTCAGTATAACTAAATGCCTTTTTTTTAAACCATTATTTCCCTAAGAAGTAGAATGTTTTCATCAAACATGAATGGTATTACTGTCACTTATTATTAGAATAAATAATTTCAAGCTATATATCTTCACATACTTCTGCTAGCAAACCTGGGGCTAAAGTCTAGTCCAGTGTCTTCCTGACTGGCACTTCAATATCATTATTCATGACGTTATTCATCGATGCTATTTAAATTGTGGCAAAAGGAAAACCTCAGGCTTTAACCTGAAATGCATACAGAATCCAGCAGACAGGTGGCAGTGCATATACAGCACACACGCACACACACGCGCGCACACACACACACACACACACTGTGCAGACGCTCACCTTAGTGTTTTTCTTATTCTTGGGTTTTTCATCATCATCATCATCATGCCCATCCCTGTCTGCACCGTCTTCTTCATCTTCATCACTCTGACTAAGAGCAGCAAATATGTTGCCACCCTGAGAAAGAAGGGAAATGGGAAAAAAAACACTCAAAACAAATTTATGCACAATGACTAGGGGTGCACGATATGGACTAGAATTACGATGTGCGATAACATTGTTGGATATCCCGATATCGATGTGAACCACGATAAATTAAGATTAAAATACAGAGATGTAGTGTCTCTCTGAACAGCAGCACGTTAATTAGTTTTTTTTTTTTACTGTGTAATGAATCCAGAATAATTCCAAATATTTTGCAGGTTTATTCAACAATAGATTCAATCTAGGTTTATACTTTCACGAGTGACCGTAGCGCGACTCCGCACACCTCGCGTAAACCTCCGCGAACGACGGAAGCGTTTAATCTTGCCGTGTCACATTCTTTGCAGTGTTGTCCGAAACGATATGTAGACCTAGTAGTATAAAAAAAACACCTCTCAAATACAGGGGAATGAACATTTACCTGACCAATTTTAATGTTGCTTTGTGTATCAGGTTTGAAAAGTGCTGGAATTTAGGCTAAAGTACTTGAAATTGTAACTACTTCGTTTCACAACAAATATCTGTCTGACTGAAGAGTTCTCTTGTAATTACATTAACAAATACGAGCCTCTTGTAATTCCAGGACGAAACATGAAAGAACGTGAAGACGTTAAGATTGGGCGTTTTGAAAATAAACAGCCATTAAATAATGTGATAAAAAAGCGAATTATTTCGAATCATAGAGTATATGTATAAATATTTAACTCAATTAAGTTTAACGAGCTGGAAATTATTGAAATGGACCTTGAAAGTGACGTACAAGTGCTTTAATTCCACCTTGTATAGGTGTATGAACCCGGCAAACATGACTGTTCTCATTGCGCTGAGACGCGGCGCGCGCGAACTTACAAAATTCGAGAGGTGCACGACCTCGTGAATCGACAGCGCGCGAGACCATCGCGCACGGGCGAAGCCACCGTGATTACGTTATTTTCGCCTTGCGGACCCTCGCGCTGCGTCAAGTGTAAACCAGGCTTAAACCAAATCGCGTGTCTGATGAGCGTGTTCACCTCACTCTGCCTCTTGCCTACTTACGTCACGTGATCATAGTCTGCAGCGCGAATAGCTCCCTCTATTGCTGGACGAGGATAATGCAATTTGAGTTTGCTGTTATTCAAGGAGTTATCGTGGCTCTTTCGATGTGTTTATCGTGAAACTTCACATCGCGATAACGATAAAAATACGATTCATCGTGCAGCCCTAACAATGACAGACAAGAAAACTGCCTAATCTAGAAGAGTTTGACCACATATTGTACACCAGATGTCAAGATGTCATGAAACAGCCTAATCTAGAAGAGTTTGACCACATGTTGTACACCACATGTCAAGATGTCATGACACAGCCTAATCTAGAAGAGTTTGACCACATATTGTACACCAGATGTCAAGAAACAGCCTAATCTAGAAGAGTTTGACCACATATTGTACACCACATGTCAAGATGTCATGAAAGAGCCTAATCTAGAAGAGTTTGACCACATATTGTACACCACATGTCAAGATGTCATGAAACAGCCTAATCTAGAAGAGTTTGACCACATATTGTACACCACATGTCAAGATGTCATGAAAGAGCCTAATCTAGAAGAGTTTGACCACATATTGTACACCAGATGTCAAGATGTCATGAAACAGCCTAATCTAGAAGAGTTTGACCACATATTGTGCACCAGATGTCAAGATGTCATGATTCAGCCCAATATGACGGTGAGAAATAAAGACTTGCCTTGTTTCTCGTTCCAGCTTTCATAGGAGCTGCTATATAAAGAAAAACGTACAGAAAGTTCATGAAAACACGTTTTATATTATGGACATCATGAACAGGCTAAAAGTGATTTTCTTTGTTGCCACTACCTTCAGCCTCTTCCTCTTCCTCATCACTAGGCTGTACAGACAGCTTCTTGAGTCGATGCATGACGTCTTCATCTTCCTCATCCCCTTCTCCACCTCTCCCTTTCCGCCGATCTTTTTTTTTCTTTTGAGGCTAAACACATAATACAAATCTAGTATTCTTCCTAAATAGTCTGCCTCTTGGTTTACTCAACACTGATGCTCCTAACTTTTGTAATTAAATCTGACACCTAAGTTCCATTAGTTTAACTATCCAACACCATGATATTTCCAAGCAATGGCAATAAGGCAAACCACCATTTTCTCATAAATTCTTAATCTAAAATGTACATTGTAGAATGTATAAGCAGGTTTATGACAGAACAAATCCACAATTGAGAAAAACCTCAACCTAAAAAAAAAATTGAGATAATTAAACATACCGTGCAAAGAAGTACAGACCAACTTACCTGCTTTCCTTGTGTCTCTTTCACTGCCGTCTCATCTGTCTTCTCTGATTTACTGTCTGAAGCCAGCTCATCAAAAAACTACAAAAAAACACAGAAAGAAAAAAAACACCAGCTAAAACAACACCTGGTACTAGGCCTACTTACTTGAGGCCTCACTCAATGTTTAATGTCTCATTCAACCGAAGCGCATTGTTGCAAAATTTTGACTTACGCTCTTCTTCGCTTTCTTGTCTTTCTTTCCTTTCTTGACTGGTTTGTCTGAAAATCATGACATTGAAAACTTTTTAGGGTATCCATCTTTAACACCCAAGTCATTAACAAACTGTTGTCAAGCTAATGAAACATTGTTGTAAAGTCCTGAAATTCAAATAAATTGCGTGCTTTAGTTTTGCCCGTCATACAACACAACGAGAAAAATGAGTGAATCTGGACAAATGAATCTGGAAAGTTTGTGAACAAACTAAGTTAGCTTGACAAAACCCATTGTGACAGCATGAAAATTATGTTAAATGATAATTAGAATAGTAGTGGTGGTTTATTATGGGAGAATGGAGGGATGAATAAAAAGATAGAAGGGGTGGATCACGAGTCCCATCAGTATGAAGTGCACCATCATGATAGTGCTTAGTAGTTCAATCAGTTTGTCAAATGTAGTTGTTCTATGTTTAGAGCTGGTGGAGTTATGAAATCAGTGGATTCCTATGGGGGGATGGAGGGATGAAAGAATGAACAGAAGAAAATAAAAGGCTGTTTAACTATCCAAGACCATAATTAGCATATATACAGTTGAGTCCATATCATATATAGCTGTACTACCAAAACAGCTGAAGAAGTTATAAAATCAGTGGTTTACTATGGCAGGATGGAGGGATGACTTAAAGGGTAGATGGATGAATGCAGTCAATATAGAATATAGCTTGGTGTTTGGGGTCAGCTATTTGAGTACTTTCACCAGATTAGATCACTGTAACTTGAACATTAAGGGACTGATCAAATCAATGGTTTCCTATGGGAGGATTGAAATGTGTTTGAAAATTTGCCATGTTTAAGTTCAAAAGTGGTTGGTTGGATGCACAGAGATGAGGCTGGTATATCTCTTAAAAAAAAGAGAGATGCGGCTGGTATATCTCTAAAAAAGAGATATGCGGCTGGTATATCTCTAAAAAAGAGAGATGCGGCTGGTATATCTCTAAAAAAGAGAGATGCGGCTGGTATATCTCTAAAAAAGAGAGATGCGGCTGGTATATCTCTAAAAAAGAGAGATGCGGCTGGTATATCTCTAAAAGAGAGATGCGGCTGGTATATCTCTAAAAGAGAGATGCGGCTGGTATATCTCTAAAAGAGAGACGAGGCTGGTATATCTCTAAAAAACACAAGCACGTTTTTCGGATATAGGGCGGAGGTGCCAACAAAGATAGGTGGTCCTAGCTATAAAACTAGAGGAAATAGCGTTGTGATCTTCGTAAACGAGCTTGTCCTGAGACATCAAATATATTATGTATATATAATACATATTATATAAAAGGAGCATTTGCTGCTGTGTCGACAAATGCCACCGTAACGAGAATCAATAGTAAATTGATGCAAATCTACAGAATTGACCTCCTCATTTGGTTCCGTTTCCAGTTGTGCATGTCCCATAAAGGTGCAGCCTAACTCTCACAGAGTTATCTTTTAATAACATAAGTTATTAAACTGAGTGCTGTAAGACCACGGGAAGCATGTTTGACATGTGTTTATTTTAATAAATGAAGGTGTAGCATATCTGGATAGGTCCATATCCACGGATTTAACCAGCCAGCACATGTGCCACAACAAATCTGTGACTAAACATATTTTTTATATTAAGAGTAACTGAGCAGCTGACAGAAGTGTGCCGCCTCAACTCACATATTTGATTTATTCAGCCGATGATGCTAAGCTAGCTGGAACAGTCACGCGAGCTAGCGCTCGTGAGCTCAGCGTTCTGTACACTATTACTGGCGTGACTTCACTTACCTGTCTGTGGTTCTTCATCGCCCTCCCACTGTGCCACGTCTTTAGACTTCTTTGGCATCTTCGACTTTTAGCCCCAAAACAAATGAAAACGGCAATTAATTCGTGAAAATGAACTGAGGATATAACACTGCGACTGATGACTACACAAGCAGCTGTACGGGAGCCCACATGAGGCCTAACTCACGCCTAACTCACTACAGAAAAAGTACCACAGAGTTTCAGACGCCGGCTGTGTGGTACATGACAGCGACCGCGACAGGAGAGGCGCGGTAACTGCGTGGCTAGAGTTTATGTTTGTATTAATTGCTATTATGAAACTATGTGATATTACTTAATATGCAAATAATGACAGCAGCGGGGTGCGAATATATTTATTAGGGATTTCAAAATGAATTCCTTAATTCGCTTTAGTTAAATAAGATATAATTAAATATAGGTCCTTAGCTCTGGAAAAGTAGTTTTTTAAAGGGCAACAATTAAGTATAACAATAAAATAAACCCCATTATAGGCTACATCGAATCCCTTAATTAAGACTCTAGGACAAATTCCACCAATGCAATATCGGATAAAATAAAGCGCGTTCACAAAGTTTTGGGGCAGTCGCCAACGGACCTTTATTTTGCACAAGCCTGTCAAATTACGTCACATCCGGCATGGCTGTTGCTCAGAGATAGGTGGGTTCCGTTGTAGTTCACGCATGCGCACTACCGTTGCGGTGGGCAAGGGCATTGAAGAGATGTGACATTTGAGTAACGTTAGCGAGAGATTCTGATGTTATAATATTCATATTTCAAAACACTCTTATCGATTCAAACATTCCTGCACAAAAGTGACTCTTCACACAAGTGTCTGTGTACAGGTACGCGTCAAACTACATTTGCTAGGAGTCAGGCTAGCTACTTTACTTGGCTAAGTTAGCCGACGCAGCTAGGTTAACTAGTTGTGATTAGCCGTGTAACCAGCTGGTTAGCTAGGCTGGCTGTTAGCTCTCGGCTCGGACGTTTGTGTGTCTTGTGTTTCTGCAAGAAATTCTCGATATAAAATCAATCTAAGCTACACTGACATCTCACTCTCATCAGTTCAGATGCAAACATTGTCCAGTTTGTGTGTGTGTGTGTGTGTGTGTGTGTGTGTGTGTGTGTGTGTGTGTGTGTGTGTGTGTGTGTGTGTGTGAGAAATGATACTTTAAAAGCTGAGATCATTCTTTTTCTCTTTATAGATAAGCTGGATCACAGATCGCACGCTGACAGTGGATGGTAAATTAAACTTTTCCTCATCACTGATTTGTACAACTATGCCAGTTTACTGATCGTCTAATATTGTTGGGTTCCCCAGCACCCTGACCTGAATGGCTGTGTGCAGAAGGGGGGTCTCATTTTGGGTGGGTTGTATCAGGAGCCATTGTAGCAGACAACCAGTAAAGAAACAGAGCTGGCAGGTAGATACACGTCTGTTCTTTTGATTACACTGTAAAGCTATTCATGTACTTAGAAACTAACTATGTTACCTTATTTGCAGAAACTTGGTTCCCGGTTGAATGGCACCTGTAGAGTTATTAGCAGTGCATCATGGGCTTTGGCGCCCCCAAATAGCCTGAATTACCAATCTGCCAAGAAGCCAATCCTTTCTTACCCGCTCCACCATGCCTGCCAGCCGTGTAGGGTGCACAGTCTGGATGAGGAGTGGGAGGAGACCGTTAGCCTGTGTGTGCTGTTTACACCCAGGGAGAAGAATGAGCAGTGCACCCTGGTCAAGGTGCCCTTGTTTGGACAAGTCAAGTTGAGTGAGCTCCATGCGTTGGGAACCAACTGTCCCACTGACCTTTTTTTCCCCTTAACCACTGTTGACGGGAGGAGAGACGATGACATTAGCGTTACTGGAAAAGTATGGACTGAGAGCAGACCGCAGAGGGAGCAGGTCTCGTTCCGGAGTTTGTTTGAAACCGAAGGATGTCCCAGTCCGTTCGCTTTGGGCTCGCATTTCTTTAGCTTCCATTGCCCCGGGATGGAGGTTGCAGACAGCCTGAGAGTTGGACATGAAAGACAGGCCTGCACCCCGATGTCCCAGCTCTCACTCTGCAGTCACGCACAGATGGGGAGCACGCAGAGCGGATTGAGTGAGAAAAACAAGGAGAACGATGAGAAACTTGCACTCATGTACGAGAGACTCAGGATTGAGGTAACACTTCAGGAAGTGAGCCGTGCCGGCTTTCTGTATGTTTTAAACTGGGTTCGCTCTTGAGTCACTATGTGGTCACGTTGTCTTCCAGCTCCCCAAATTTTTTGTGAAGAATCACGACTACAGCATGTATTCCAGTGATTTAGAGTTTATCAATGGTCTTCTCAACACCAAGACTAGGTGAGATTTTTTTTTTTTTTTTTTTTTTTTTATGAATTACATTCATGACCACTTCTTTAGTATATTTATTACGTTTTGGTAGAGTAAGTGTTGCAGACAGCAGATGAAAGGCAGCGTTCTTCTCTCTACTTCCTTAGAGGCCGTTGGGCGTACCAGCTGACCCTGTCGCTGTGGCGATTGCTGTGTCTGTGTTATTATGCGGACACGCGCATGGAGGTGTTGAAGTTGACGAAGCACCCGGAGGACGGCTCCATCAAAGTGCGCTGGCGGGTCAAGGGCCTGCCCTTGTACCTTCTGCTGCTTCGCTTCTACAAGAAGGACAAGACCCAGCTTTATAGGTACAGCTGTGTACAGGGCAAGGCTCTTTGTGTGTGTGTGTGTGCAGTATCCCTATGAGAACTTGTTTTTTGTTGCTTTAACAGGACATATGACGCATTCTCCACCTTCTATGTGGGCTCCGACGGACTCGTACGCTGTCATAAGGTCGAAAAGGTCAGAGTGCCAATCTTTTGCTTGCAGTGATTCTGCTGGTCTTTGCCGATTGTGGTAGTCATGAGCACTAAAACATGGCCGACCTGGAAAGATGGATTCTGAGTCATTGATGGTGTTTTTTGCACCTGCAGGTGATGCAGGCCCAACCACCCGTGCTTCCCAAAGTGACGACGCTTCTGGCGGGGGCCCTGGTGGCCCTGGGTGTTCAGGAGCCCCGGCCCGCCCTCAACCTCCTACCACCACTGCTCTCCTCCGCCACACAGAGCCCAGAGTAAGGAAGGGAGCGCAGACAAGATCCTGGGTGTCCGGGCGTGGCTGTGTGTGCCGGAGAATGTTGTTACTGTCATCAGTGAGTGTGAAGAGGAAACGTCCTCGAGAAAACCTGAAAGAGAAGGCAAATTAGAACTGAAGTGAAAAGCCAACAACCAAGGATAACAACAGCTGGAAATTGAAACTATATCACTAGAAAACAGCTGTCGGGTCCACTGTCTTACCTGTCTGATGTATTTAATGGAATACTGTGCTATGCCTCAAGCCAAATCTCTGTAGCTCCGTCTGCTAATGCCTATAGGCAGCGTCTCGTGCACTGGAAACCACTACTGCAAGCTTTTTTCCCCCGCGCCCCCCATTTTCTTACATTGTGTTTACTGTGTCAGGTGATGACAAGCACACACAGCTCTAGAGAAGAAGAGTGGTGAAGTTACTGAGCTTATGTCAAGGAACAGATTCATGCTATTCATTCATTCTCTCTCTCTCTCTCTCTCTCATATATATATAAATTCAAAATGCATTTCACGTGCATACCAGTCATTTTTCATACAGCTTCATTAATCAAATACAGTAATGTGAAGCGTGTCCTGCTGTCTGCTTCGTATACGCGAGCTGCTGCCACCCACCAGATGTACACCAGATGTACTCCACTTCCACAGTGATCCTCACGGCACTCAGCGTGTGTCTGCGGCATTTCTATCACCTCCAGTAAAAGCAGCACTCCTGTTGTAGCTGTAACCTGTTGGGACATGGACTGAAACACTGGTTCCATTTATGCTATGCTTCAATGTGTTTTGCCTTCACAAGCCATGTCTTCACCGTATGCCATAGCTTATATGGACAAATTACAGCACAGCCCAGTTATTGGATTGGTTAAAGTGAATTAGATTCCTGATTAAATGCAAAAATGGAGGTTTGGAAGGGTTGAAGCCCCAGTTTGGAGTAAAGTTGGTAACTGGTAATGAAATACACTAGTAGAGTGGCATTACATCATTGGCCTTCTCTTGAACTGAGCTGGAGCAGCCAATGGAAAGGTGTCCAGCATGCACCCAGACACAGTGTATTAAACCATGTTGTCTTTGCACAAGTATCACACCTCTGCACTACTAGCATGTAAACTGCTTTTGTTGGTGACCCATCCTGTCATTGTAGAAAAGCAAGTAAGCATGTTGTGGATGGGTGGGTGGTTCTTACATAAATCTGAAGCCTTGGCCTCTTATTTATCATTACTTCCCAATACAAATGGAGGCTCATTTGTTTTGCCTTTCTTTGGTGTCTGATGAGCTACCATTTTTTTTTGCTAATCATTTATACCGTTGAGATTACAAAGTGATAGTCATTTTTCTTTAACACCCAGAGGTAATAGATAGCATTTTCAGATATGTAAATTTACCAGTCGATTCACCAATCTAAATGTTTTGTGGTTCATAAAATTGAGAACGCAGATTGCATTCATAGATGGTAAAACACATACACTGAGGATACACACTTAATCTTGCTACTGTGACAAAGAAAAACACAGGCATAGCTCTTTTCTGTGGTTTCTGTGAGTACAACATACTGCTTGCACTTTAAGTTATTGAGGCTTATAGAACTATTGCAGTTAAACTTTCGATAATTTATGAGTGTTAGGATCCATAAAAACTTTATCATTCTGCTAAATCCTTGGTCTGTTGCTGTAATATTTATTTGCTGATGTTAACACAAATTTGGGTATGAAAGTGTGAATAAAGTGTAAACACAGCATTAACTACTTGGAATGTCAAATTTGATCATGATTATGATTATGAATAATAAGTGGAAAGGTACTTTGTTGAGTTTGTCTTTAGTTTTGGGTTCATGTGTGTAAAGACAGATCAAATTCAAATGATTGTGTTCACATCACATTACATTCTCCTGAACATATTAATACAGACATCATGCTATTTGTTAACCTTTAAATGTTAATTTGAAACAAGTTTCATAGAGGTTGAAATGAAATATTTAGGGCTACATTTTTATTGTAGAACAGCCACATTCACAAGCAACATTAACGTGTAGATTTTGAATTTATGAAAGAAAAGTGGTAGTCGCAAGTCCCAAGCACCGGGAGTTAAGCACAGGGAGACAGTGATGGAAAAACCACAGCAGTTTGAGGTAAATGCTCATCATAGTGGGCTGACTTAAAACCATCCATTTATCCCGCTAAAAGAAACCTGATTGGTCCTTTTTATTAAAAACCTCAGACCACTCACTGGTCATCCTGTAATGGAGAAAGTACACTTGTTTCAAGTGTGTATGGTAGCACTGAGGCTGCATTTATTGCCACTAATAAAAACAAATTACACCAATATACAGCTAATTTACAACTGAAATTACACAGGAAGCCTTGAGGATATACACAGATGCAATAAGAGTGAAACTGGATAGAAGGTAACTGGTCCCAAATACATGGTCTACCAAGAAGATTAGGAAGTGTTCACAATAAACGTTGCCTTCTGCATACGAAGTGAAGAGTGCGAGGATCAGTCACGTTCACAGAAGAATCCAGTTCCTCTATTGCCCGTTTGAGTCCCTAATGGGTCATGTGAACATCTGAATTGGTAATCGCGTGCAAAATGAATCTTTACAGTTAGGAGTCATCCGAGAAAACCTTGTGCGTGTTGGGGAAACGCTGCGAGTTGTAGTCGGGGTCTTCACTGACTTTTTTCTTTAGGTCACTCTTAACCTGAAAGGGACATACAAGGAAAGAATTTTGTTCAGAAACTTTCATATCCACTTATTCATAACTTTCATATCTTACTGTACCGCTCCAGCCCCATGTTTTTGTGGGCTGTAATGTGTGCTCCCCCCACCCCCACCCCCACCCCCACCCCCTTATTTCCAGACTAAAAGTACAAAGATAAAACGAAGCTTAGTTGAAGATACTGAAAGCAAAGCACTGGTAAAACGAGCCATTTAGATCCTGCGTCACCTGATTTGTATAGGCGTCCTGAAGTTCTGGTGTTTCTAGCTCCACCTGCAGGCTGTCTGGGGTAGTGACGGGCCGCACTCCTACGGTCCTGGCAGCACGGTTCACAGCGTCGGAGAGAGAAAGGTGTGGTCCCTCACCCTGAGCAGTCTTCACGACACAGTGCAGACTATCATGAGTACGGTTCATACAGTGCACCTACGTGTGTAGTATCTTTCTATAAAACGTGGCACATCTTTCAGGATTCATTCCTACACTAAAATCCAAAAGGTTGCCAGCACCAACCTTCCTCCTCTTTGCAGGCATTCCCTGAAGGTAAGCATCCGACATGGGGGGCTGAGCCTTCATCTTCCGCTGGGACAGCATGTCGTGCCTAATGATGGGCACCCACTCCTGACAGAACACACACACATACACACACGCGCCTCTGTCATTCGGAGTAACAGCAGACCTCCTGCGAGAGTCTCGTTGAGAAGTATGTAGTGAGAAAGTGAGGAGGGAGGGTCTCACGGGAGGGACGGCGGCTGCCCACGGCTCCGCCTGCATGCCCGACTCCTCTCCGCCTCCTGCTCGCGTCTCCCCTGACGACGACCTGTGAGGAGCGAGGTCCGCGGCAGGCTCCGCCCCGTCTCTACTGGCGCTCTCGCCAGACGATGCCAAGGCTTCTTCAGCGGTGGTGGCAGGAGCTGGAGACAAACCCTCCTCCATCTGTAGGACACAGTCATGAATCACATCAGTCCTGCATCTGTGCATCTTGCAAGGCGTTAAAAAAAAATGTCCATAAAACCACTGACTAGTTTCACTGAACATAATTGAACTTGATATTATTTAACATGTATTAAGAATAAGCAGGTTAGTGTTGAAACAAACATTTCAAACAGTGTTTTGTTTTATCAGACATTCTATAGTGTGATGATAATCATTTGTTGAAATATGTGAGCAGATGTATTACATGGCTTTCAACATTTTCAGTGATGGACTGCAATGTTAGAAAGCTTCCACTTGTGTTATGACCTACATGTTCGTTTAAACTCTGAAGATGTGAGCGGGTAACTTCCCACAGATATTTAATGTAGCCTTTGCAGTGAATGCCATTTAGTTATCTGTATGTCTGCTAATGAAAGATACACACTAGTAATTAGAAACGGCACATCTCATTAGAGCTCTTCTGCATATTCGTTCACCTGCACATTCTGGCCCTCTGCTGGTTGGCCGTCTTGAGCCTCTGACTCCTCCCTCTCAGCAGATTCAGCCTATAATTAGAAGCAACAAATATATTTAGAAAAACAGGTATGGAGAGCTAAATTAAGAACAAGTGTTTGAATGAGTTCTGAAGGCATTCGTATGACCTGTGTGTGGACTACATAATGCTGGATCTGGTCCTCTGTAACTGGGTTGTGGTCTAGGATCACATGGAGTCTCATTGACATCATGCTGGTCAGCCAGTTTACCAGACTGGGGTTCACCTCCGCAGACATCCTCCTCTGTACGAACAAACACAGTTAGAGCGTCAGTTGCCGTCCTTCAAAGAGGAACCGGCATCATCAGAGAGCGAGTGTGTGGACGCTGAACTAACAATGCGGTGGTTGATGACTGCAGTCAGAGCCCTCTGTTCTCCTCGTAAACAGCACAGGTTGAGAGCCAGACATTCAAACAGGCCCTGAGTGCACAGGAACAGCAAACGGGGACCGAAGGTGTGATCTGCAAAAGGAGAAATCAAGACACTCAGTGTCTATAGTGTTATGGCAAATCACTTAATAGTGGATCAGATGTGACAAAGCCTCCCCTATTTAGACTATCCTGCCTCTTACGGGACTCTTATCCTGAGTGTATTCATGCTGATCATCAAGAGAGTCGTACGTCTTCTCAACAAATAAGTACACGTACGCGTACGGTCTTATGCAAACGTGGGTGTCTTATACAAGCACGGTGCATGGCCGCATTGTGGTTTTGGCCTTTGGCGAAAGCGACTCACTTTACCGTGTGCCTGCTAAAACACAGATGGCCCATGTGTGCACTGCTGTAGGTGGAGCCGGTGGTACCTGTACAGCGGAGGACGTGTGTGGCCATGCGTGTGAACTGCTGCCTGAGGAAGGACATGTTGGTCTGGATGATGTCCACCCCCTCTCGCACCGTGACTGTGGACTGACACCCAGCCATCCAACAAAAACGTCAGGTCTCTTGTTGCGAAAACGGTTCGAAACGGTGGTACGCGAGTGTGTTGAACTTACGAAGCTCTCGGCAATATACTCCTCAAGTCCATTGATCAGGTCTTCTGCGGCAGTCTAGAGGGAAACATATATGACAAGTTATGACAATAACCGGGTCAGTTTTTGGTCCATATCTGCAATAAATAGTAGCCTGAACTAATTCTGCACTCAAGTCTGGTAATAATGGGGATGGTAAATATAATGACTTCTCGGAACAGAACAAACATGGGGACGGACGTTTACACTCCAGCGCAGTGATGGTGCGTGGCAACTCCGCGGATGTGGGTTGCTTACAGCGATGTTGGCGTCGGTAGGCTCCACACCCTGGAGATAGTGCTGGGTGAAGAAGGCTGTGAGTTCGGGCTGGATGCGAGCGAGGGGCTGGGGATTCCCGTGCAGCAACAGCACCATGTCTACCATGGAGAAGCTCTGACATACCAAAGACAACAGGTCTCCAAAGAAACCTGGCACGGAGACACAAGAGCGTGAGACCCCCGCGCAACAGCCGGGTCCCCTAACCCATGGACACGCCGTCCACACTGGACCGCTGGTTTTTATTCCAACCAAGCAGAATTACAGCCCATGTAAAGAACCACTTGTTTGCGAACCATCCAAATGGTTTACTAATAAGGATGCTTGTGACAAAAACCAAAATGCTGAAAACAATGCTGCCCTTTGTGGATAAAACTGCTCAATACTTCCCCAACAACCTTGACTGACTTAAGGCAGTGTCTTATGTGTAAGTATAATGTCTAAAGGTGAATGAAGTTTACAGTGTTCCTTAATCACAGTTCAAGTACCACACACACACACACACACACACACACACACACACACACACACACACTCACCCACAGCATCCCCAGTTCCGGGGGTGAAGAGGTTACTGGTCTGGGACAGCCTCTGGATGAACTGGGCGATGCTCTCGCTGTTCCCCTGCCCTGCACCCAGAGAACCCATCATGGTGGACAGCACACCCTGCACAATTCCCGTGAACAGCTCTGGGCTCAAAGAGTCCCCTGTTCCACTGGGCGGGGCCTGTTGGGGGCTGACGGGCGACGCTGACGGTGCGGGTGGGGCGGCAGGGGCGGGTGGAGGCTGGTTTGGGGGAGGGAATACAGGTTCATTGGCCTGGAGAAAAAACAACATAAATTCTGTAAAAACTTGCTATTTTTAATACGTGTGGGTGAATCTATAGGAAAAACACCAACACTGACCTGGATGAAATCAGACAAGCCCTGGATGAAGGCAGGAACACCAGGCACAGTCACTGTAATGGATGGAGTGCCTCCAGAGATGCCCCCACCCACTCCAGCAGCTCCTCCCAAGAGGGACCCAAGCAGGTGGGGCAGATTCCCCTCCGGGACGCCCTCCTGAGACTGGCCTACGGAGGCTGTGCTGGTCGTACGAGTGGTCGTCTGGCCAGACGTGTTGGCCGAGGGAGGGGGAGCGGTTGCGAAGGACGGCGAGGAAGAAGATGAAGACGTGGAGAAGGAGAATGAGTGGGATGAAGAGGTAGTTGAAGTTTGGACGCCTGGGAAGGGAATAAGTCAAGTTCAGTTGACGGTCTTGATCAACATCTGACAAGAAAGCTCTGGTTCCAACGTTAGTCATCAAATGAAGAACAATAAAGGCTCAGTAGGCAGAGGTAATAGCTTGTTGGCTTGTTGTTATCTTGAATACAGTTCTGGGTTCATTTCCACTTCTTCATGACAGAAGGTGCGATATCTTTCATAATGTGAACATTGTACAGGGACTCCAAAGAAGGTGTTGGGCCAGAGATGAGGTGTGTTTTGGCTATAGAGCACGCCAGGCAGGAGTTACGCGTGGAGATCTTACCGGTGTGCATCGGCATGAGAAGCTGCCCCACCAAGCCGCTCACCATCTGAGTGAGAGGAGAAGCAGCCATGGTGTTGCCCTGGAGACAAGAACGTGCGACACAATGACAGAGGTGTCAAACTACAAATAAAAACACGTACAAATTGTGTCTAAACTAACTGAACCGAAGAGCTTCACAACGATTCACCTGCCCGGGCTGCTGGCCGCCTGTAGGGGGCACTGCCGCGCGCAGGTTGATGGTGGCTGCTCTGGTGCCAGCGGGCTGGGGCACGCGCGGGGTGAAGGAGGGTCGAGTGATGACGACCCTGGCCTGGGGAGGGGGCGGGGCAGCTTGGCCTTCTACGTGCTGAGCGGCAGGAGGCGGAGCACCCGGCTGGTGTGATGCTGATGCTGCCGTCGCCATGGCAGCAGCCTGCTGAGAGATCTGGTGTACGATGGCCTGCATGAACTCTGGAGGCAGGCCCGGGATGTGGATGGGCGGAGTTCCTTCGGAGAAAATGAGAGACAAGCAAAAAATAAATGAATGTTGATACCAAGAACACTGAAAGAAACCACCGATACCAAGTGAAATCCACGTTGCTGGACAAAGGACACTTCTACATCTATAAGGAATACTATAACATCTATAGCAAACATGTATAACCAACAATAACAACATAAAATGTTATTTGGATTTAAGCAATAGCAGATTCCTGAGATCACTGTCCCCAGGAATTGCTGCATTAAATCTCAAGGTGAGTGTGGTTAGTTTGCACTTTGAGGAATAGTGGACACTCACCGGCCTGTCCAGCAGCGGTGCCGTTCTGCTGGACCGGGACTTGAGGTCCATTGCCTGAATCTGTTGCACAAAAATGCACAGATCAGTGGATTACACTACTGCCCCAACCAATCAGATAACCTCTGTTGACATTCTGCTCAGTGGAGCACATATACCAAAACCGAAATACGGTCAAATGAATGACAGATTATTGTGCCAGTAGTGAAATGAGACAACGGCATTCGTTAAATAGTTTCTGCCAGACCAGGAATGGACAGCTGAACTATAAGACTAAACACAAAAACACTGAGAGTGACTCTGGACGCACCATCCAGGTTCATCTGCATCATCACCACAGGCTCCATGGTCTGGTGAGTGATTCTGATCACCCGAGGAGCTCCCTGACCAGGCTGTTGATTGGCTCCATTGGATGGAGGAGGTTGTTCCTGTGCCTGATTCTGCACCTCTGATTGGCCGGATGGTTGAGATGTTGGTGGCTGACTTTCACCTGCCTGTCTGCCGTTGGAGGTCATGGTAACAGTTGTGCCAATGTTCATCTGTAAATAACAGCGACACAAACACTTGAAAACAGACATTCTGCACATTTCAAAAATCCACCTGGATCACAGACAATCATACTCACAATAGCATAAACCAGGGGTCACCAACGTGGTGCCCGCGGGCACCATGTCGCCCGCGAGGACGTTATGAGTCGCCCGCGGGCTTGTTTTAAAAACAGCTCACTATATTGCCATGCACCAAAGCGCTGCATCGTTTATGTTTTTGCTGCTATTAGCGATTGTCCGCGGTTGCTAGCAGTCTTCACATACCACCCCCCCCCTACCCCCCCGCTCAACAACTTTCGTTCGCGCCCCCCCCCCAACAACTTTCTTTCTGGTAGCCCTCCGCAATAATTGGTATCCAAGAAGTAGCTCCCAACTTCAAAAAGGTTGGTGACCCCTGGCATAAACAAACAAATAAGTCTGGTAGCTCACCGGTATGGGCATGTGGGGCAGTCCACTCTGCAACAAAACGGGGGACGTATAGTGGGAAATAGGCCGAACCACATGCAGGTGGCGGGGAGGTTGAGCAGCCAGATTACACCGGAGATCGCTCAAAGCAACCAAGGTGTTGCCTAGGAGACGGAGGGATTCTCCAACCATATTGAGAGTGCGCTGATCCTCCTCGCGCTCTTGAGTCTATTAAAGAACGGAGCGCAGTACGTGGATTTAGAGCACATCTGATTACAATATTACCGTTTCTCTGACCAATGTTAAATTGTACGTGTGTATTTTGTTATACGTTGTTATTGTAATCCGCTGATGCAGCAGCTCCCAGTATGGAGTGGGTTCTCTCCATGAAGGGGCGAAGTCTCTCCTCCACCCTCCGCACCTCAGACAGAACCTCTACCAGCTCCAATGGACTTGGATGACTGATCACAGACGAAGGAAAGAAAAACAACGTACTTTACAGCTCTGCCATGCAGTTTCGATTTTCCACATAAATGTTCTAGCATTCTATGGTGCAGCACCTTTCAATGAGACTAAATCAGATCATCAAAGTCAAAGGTCTTACTTTGGTCCAGAGTGAGGGGGTCCCTCTGTCTGCGTGGATGCAGAGGAGGAAGAGGAGGCAGGAGGTGGTGGTGGAGAGGTGTCCATGGGTTGCATGGATGAGGAGGAAGGTGTGGAAGATGGCTGAGGAGCGACAGACGCCTGATGGGTAGATGCTGCGCTTGGTTGACCCTGAAACCAAATTTATATTTTACCGTAACTGAATTCTTTATACTGTCACAGTAACCAAGCACATCAAGGAAATATACATAACTCAATGACCAGTTCTAATGGTTGTTACAGGCTGTCGAGAGAAGACCACACCTCCAGTCTGTGGATCAAAGACTGAGTCTCTCGCAACAGGTTTTCAGCCAACTGGAGCCTTATCCTTGGTTCACTGTGCACTGATTGGTCCAAGTTGATATGCACATCCACAGATCCATTGCTCTGGAGGTATGAAAACCAGTACACAATTGTTAAAGCTCCAGTCTGGATCTACGGAAATGTGTCATGGACACACCAGGATCAACTCCGGCTTTACTAAGACAAAACCTGATAAATATATATATTCAAGATTTTATTTGTAAATCCTCTATTACTGCAGTACAAATAACATACTGAAAGTTCTACTGAACCTCTCAGGTGTCTTACCCCAGTGCTGGTACTGACTCTGGGATTCCGCCCAGCCTCCCCAACACCAGCCATCATCTGTTGCACAGACATCTAGTAGACAACATATTAATGTTTAATTGTTAACAACACGTAACTTCCCATGCTAATAGTTAGCACTAGACAGTTCTGGGCTCTGTACTCAGCAATAACAACCAAACTACAGAGTTCCACACAAGGAGGAAGTTCTCACTGCCTGTTTTTATCTCGCAGTGGATAGAAAGGCAGGGTGAATAGTAAGTCTCCAAATTTTTGAAGGGAGGAGCATTGGAAAATATATTTTAATGGAAATCATAGGATTGAAGAGAGAGGGTTGATTCTGTTGACGGCTAGGTCTGGCAAAAGTTAACCTGAATCTGCTGGGGATCCATGATGTTAACAGGGAGGTTAAAGGTTCCCAGCATGACGTAGCTATTGCCGTTGCGGTCGTGCGGAGTTCCTTGGGAGGTGGAGGTAGAGGAGTGAGAAGAGCTGGAGCCTCCATCTGCTCCTCCAGATGAGCTAGCCTCCGCTCCTCCCCCACCTCCAGACTGTGCAGTCTGAGGCGGGGCCCTCTCAACGAGATGAATAACCTTTCCATCAACGTCTGAGAAAAAACAAAGGATACAATGCAACAACAAAATGTGAGAAGTCACATACCACTTTTTTTATGATCTTCGTGCCTTCAGAGTAACCAAAAGTGATGAGGACTACTCTACAAAACCTGTTGGTGGGCTACATCTTAGTACCTAAGTACTTTAGTACCTTTTTGAGACATTTCTATGTATGCAACGAGACTCACTGTATTCTGTTAGAGTCCTTTCATCCTGCAGCACCCTGCCCTGGTATATCAGCCTTTGCTTATCCATAGGGATCTCAACCGAGGAAGCAATATGCTCTTTAAACTCTTTCACTGTCCACTGAAAAAAGGAAAGAAATAATGAATTAATCAGAATATAAACAAATAAAGCTCAGTTAGGTCTTCATGATATGATCTGCATCAGTTTAGGTCAAGCCAAGATGTTTTTCCATCTCCATAGTTAATACTCTCACTAATAGCACATATATAATAATAATTGTTTATGTTATTAGTTACTAGTTACAGAAAGGGTGTTATTAGGTGAAGTTTAACTGCTGACCCAGGCAGGATTACATTACCTCTCCCCGGACAGTGTAGCTCCTGCTCTGAGAGTCTAGAGTTTTAACAGTGACCTCAATAGCCCCCGGCTCCTCCATGGACCCCCACTGCCGAGACAACCGTGTAAATGTAACTAGTTCACCTCTTCCTCTACCTAAGAGCTGGTTTAAGACCACAAGGTGACCACACGTACTTTTCAACGCTGTACTATATAAAAACAGAGACAGTTACAGGGGCACAACATTCAGGTTTTAGCGCCGCTTCCTCCTCACAGTCAACAATGGGCGCAGTGAATGAACTCCACCGACCCACTAACACTTAGCTGGCTAGCTAACTAGTTAGCCGGTTTAACTGCTAGCAGCTGGCTAGCTAGTTACTATGGATACATCACGAGACATTAGGGTCGCGAGCCAAGCGGGTAGCTCGAGTACGTTAGGCTGCGTTAGCTAGCGGGCTAACTAACTAGCAGCAGGTTTAAATGGCTACGGCTAACTAGCCCAGCTAACGCAGCCGGCGATTAGATGCATTTGATAAGTGTAACCTTGCCGCGTAGTATAAGAAAACAAGAGAACACGTCTGACTACAAAACGACCCAGTTGGGATCAAATACCTTGTTTCCCCTGTGCTATTGTGGGAAGATTAAGACGAAAGGTCCTCTTTTTAATCCCGATTATTTGATGCCAGCTAACGGGACACAGCCAGCTAGCTAGCTAACCCACAGTTGCGTACGCCGTCACCGCGACGTGATGACGCACACGCGCGATCTACACCGACTACGCAGCGCCAGCTGGTTCTCGCCATGGTGTGAAGATCAGCGGATTTGCGCTGCGCTTCGCTACGAGCTACGAACCGGGTATAACAAATTAAGGTGACAAAGTTAATATTTCGGTTTTAGTCTTTGAACATAAAGGTCGTATGAATATTAATTTGAAACAAAATAAACGATAATATATACGATTAAGTAGATAAATATTTTAAATATAAAAATAGGGCTATTTCTTAATACTGCATTTCTTGTCATATTTGTCACAAAATTGTTTATGAAACTTATATGTTTATGAATCATATACAATATACTATTGGGATTAATTCAATAATGGCTTATCATTTTAATTCCTAATTGACGTTTTATTTCTTCAGAACATTAAAATATATCACAAATAACCATATCCTCATACAATAATCCGATCCCTATACGTTGATAAATTCTTATAGCATTTGACGTGTTATCTAGTTCGCCTTTTAAGAGATTTTGAAAAAAAATGCCAATATTGAATCCCTTCTCCAAATACTGGTCACAACTAAAAGAAGACTCGAGTTCTACCCGGACCACTATTACAGTTACACCAGGTTAAAAATGTCCCGCCGTATGCAGCCACTCGGAGAAACGGGCACAAATTAAGACATTTTGTAATGTCGGATAAAGAAGTAACGCCGATGGAAAATTTAGAGGAGTCAAGGTTGCGTATGTGCGACAAATTTGCTCATGTCACTGGGTCGGACAGCGCTGTGGCTCAGTGTTACCTTGCTGAAAACGAATGGGATATGGAGGTTGGTAACGTTACAGGTGTACTAGTGTAACCTGTTACCCCGTTAAAGGCATACAGGCCTGAGTGATCGTTATATCCACCCATGTGTCTCCCCCTCTTTCTTTAGACAGCTCTGAATTCTTTCTTCGAAGCGCATATGGAGTCCGTTTTTGACTTGGAGGACACAGAGGAGAGAAAAAACAGACCGTTAAGTAAGAGAAAGGACGCAGGTCCCCCAGAGAAGGCTCATTCCCCTGAGCCAAAAAGGAGGATGATCTCTGAAACTGATTGGTAATATATAGCTAATTCTGCATCACTGCACTACAATATATATATATATATATATATATATATATATATATATATATATATATATATATATATATATATATAATTGCTGCCCTAGTCGTGAACATTGGGAATCATAATTTACAGCTCATTAAATTGTCTTTTACTTTTGCACTCCAATGTCCTACATAGTCAGCCAACCAGGATCATTATCATGTGTTTTTTTTCTAAGCTTTTAAGTTTCAGTTGAAGAAGAATGATGATTTGATATATTTATCATTTATATTTCTCTGGATGGAATTGAATTGGCTCATTTTGCACTGTCTAGTATTGACCTGACTGAGGATGAGCCTGCGTGCACCAGCAGTACTGGGTCCAAAGCCACTGGTACTGATGAAGGTGACCACAAGCTTTCTCTTGTCTCCTGGAATGTGGACGGCTTGGACACATTAAGCATTGTGGAACGTGCAAGGGGCCTTTGTTCTTATCTGGCTTTGTGAGTTCAATTTGATGCTCGATTTAAAATCTGAACCGTTATGGACAAAATGCTGTATTGTGAGTGTATTGCTACATTGCTATATACAGCAATGCATATATATATATATATATATATATATATATATATATATATATATATATATATATATATATATATATATATAATGAAATATATATTCATGTTCCAACATTAACACGAGATCCCCTGATGTGGTTAAAGACTGGCCTTCATTATTTTGAGAGAATGTTTGAAAATTGTGTTTCTTGGACCATTGTGATTCATCAAAACATTCTCAGAGCAGATATTTAAAATGTCTCAAATGTGTGGTCAGGATGCCCACAGTACAGATGGGGACTGCAGCTTTCTGCATATCAGTATTGCTAAATGTCAAACAAATGACAACACTGCAAATATTTGTATAACATTACTGCATTAATGATTAAGAAATTGTATTTTACATTAATTATAATTAACTGTGCTTTGGCCTCTTGCAGATACACTCCAGATGTGGTATTCCTACAAGAACTTGTCCCATCATATATTCAATATCTTAAAAAGCGTGCTGTCAGTTACCTGTTTGTTGAAGGTAAAAAAAGGAAAAGTTCTTCATATGTATGTTCATCTTGTATGCTTTGGAGTGTTGTTTTGATGAAAGCATTTTTTTGTGTTATCCTTAAAGGAAATGAGGATGGATACTTCACTGGCCTGATGCTGAAAAAATCAAGAGTAAAACTACACAAAAGTGAAATTGTTTCATACCCAACAACACAGATGATGAGAAATCTTTTATGTGCCCAGGTGGGGTTTTTTCTAAACGCTGTTTGTTATGTAGCACCATTATAAGTTTGTTTGGAATTTCCCTAATGCATGTGTAAATAGGCCCACAAGAACTGTATCAGTGATTGACTAATCCACATCTAACCACGATTCTGTACTACATAGGTAACTTTCTTTGGTCAGGAGCTGTATTTGATGACATCTCATTTGGAGAGCTGTAAGGACCAAGCTGCAGAGAGAATGAAACAATTGAAGGTGGTTCTTCAGAAGATGAAAGAGGCACCAGATAACATGACCGTCATTTTTGGAGGAGACACCAATCTTAGAGACCCTGAAGTAATTTTGTACTCTCTCAAACAAATTCGTACATTTCCTGATACCGATAAGGCTCTTTTTCTTTTTTTCTTAACTAAACCATTTAAAAAAGATTCATAATAGCATTCAGAATTCACATTGATACAGAATTGTAGATATATAAGCTCTGAAAGACACCAGAGCCATGCAGTACACCCATGCAGAAATGTTGAGCAAGAATTTTAGTTCTAGAAGTTTTAGTGAGCTAAGAAGTCCAGAGGTTTTTGTAAAACTGGTGCACATTTAAAACTAAAGTGGAGTTCAGTAAATATGGCCCTTGAAGTGACTGAAGTGTTGTCTTTAATGTCATAATTTACTATAGTTTGTGTCAAAACTTAGATCACCATAGATGTATAGTCACTTATCTTTTATTACACTATGTTCTGTCTCTGAACAGGTGGCAAAGGTGGGAGGTCTACCTTCTGGTGTGACTGATGTGTGGGAGGAGCTTGGCAAGCCAGAGCATTGCAGATTTACATGGGACACCAAAATTAACAGCAATAAGGGAGTATCTTATGTCAGTAGGTGTCGCTTTGACCGTCTCTACCTGAGACCTGCTACAACAGGCCCTAAGATGACTCCTGAACACATGGCATTGATTGGAATGGAGAAACTGGACTGTGGCCGTTACACAAGCGATCACTGGGGAATCTACTGCACTTTTACAACTTGATTTTTCAAAGGAGAAAGGAGAGTCATAGTTGGCGGTCTTTGAAAGATTTTAAGAGCATTTTCACAAGAAAACTGAAGAGTATAAGAAGAGTATAATTTCACTTTGTTTATTAACGGTTTGGTCACAGTTTGGCTGTTTGTTTCCACTGGTTTGTTGCAAATTTGACTACCAAAATGTATAAAGAGGCATGCGGGGACGAAACCCGTCGGGTGCTTTAGACCAAGCAGATTAATGTAGGCATGCTAAAGGGTCTATTTTTACTTTACTGCTCTTCACAGTTTTGATGGTTTTTAAAAAATCTTTTCATGTCAGTGTTTTTTTTTTATTTTTTGGTTTTTTTTGTTTTTAATTCACTTCCATATTACATATAGCATATAATATTTATTATGACATGATAAAAGCTTAATAAACTAAATGAATGACTTCAATTTACTGAAACCTTACTTAAATTCAGAAGTTCCTTATTTCTAATAATTCTAAGGCACCTTGCATTCTAAGTCCAAAAAAAAATAATTTAAAGAATAATATTTAATATCTAATTTCTAAACAATCATATACGTCAGTGTCACACACACACACAGTGATCACACTTAAGGCAGACAAACACTGAAACGGCCATATGTGGACGAACGTAGACATTCCCGAAGGGACAGTTGTACAGTGACAGTTGGCATGACAATATTGTCTTTTACAAATCTAATTAGGCAGCAGGCTACAATATGCTAAAGAGCCTTCAAATTAACATTTTTTAAAATGCTTTGAGTATTTTGTCTCAGTCCTTCCAGATATTATTTCTTGTGAGAAATCATGGATCCAACATTACTAAAGTTAATGTGGACCAATCAATAGGGTCAGTTCTCTGCAAAAAACATTCAGTTGTGAAATCATTATGTACCCCTGTGTAGTAGCATGTTTGCACCTTGTTTGACCTTTGCAACAGCGTGAGTTTACCCATGCATGGATTCTGGCATGCAAGAATGATTATTTTGCATAGTTGCTACAAATTGACCAACTGAACAGTCTCTGCACATGCTAGATGGGGTTGAGATCTGTGGAGATTGTACGGTTCACTAAACCAATGAAAACCTGCTGTCATGATCCTGGATGCATTCAGTGAGTTCCAAGTGATTCCAGAGATTAACAGTAGCCCTGCTGTACTTTAGTGCCTTAAGGGATTGGGAATTGTAGTCAACAGCCATAGTTTGATTTAATTTCATTCAGTTTCATTGAATATTGTTCTTTTAACAAAGTCTTCAGTAGCTTCACACAACTCCTGGTATAATCCAAAGGTGATGGTGACAAGTAAAACTGCCTCAGTGACATTAAGAAGCAGGAGGGGCCAGCTTCAAAAGGAATCCATCTTTGGACAAAGGGTAGCACCAATCAAATTAATGTCCCTTATGTAAACAGAAGAAGCCACAAGCCAAATGTTGATAGTCTGGTATCTAGGTGGTCAGTCTGCCAATTTGCCGGTAAATATTACTCATGATGATGAAGCCTGTCAGATATGAAGTACGTGTCATATCAGGCAGGAGGAACTACAGCAGTCATGCAGGTTTGGTCCAGGATGAATTACCTAATGTTCATCTGTTGGGGAAAGACTTGGATCATGAAGCTGCACAGTGTCACGTGACTGGGGATCATGTGCAAACATCATGTATTCCAGAGGGCAGAAGGAACCACCAGTTGAATCACACCGCAGTGGTGCACCAGCAGTATGTCATCGCAGTAGGAACACGTATACAACTCAGCAGACGTAACTAATGCACTGAATTTGCTGCAGTTCCCACACGATACATATAGACATAGTCAATGCAAAATTTAATACACAGCCAGCATAAATTGATATAAGTAATCAATGCAAAACTAATAAACAGCATAAATCGAATAAGAAGTATAATAAATAAAGCTGTAACTTTGTTAGAGACCTGCATTCTGAACTAGCCCAGGCACTCAGGGAAAGTCCGTGGGGCAGCCATCATATGGCAATAGTCTAATCCACAAGGAAGCAGGTACTAGTTCCTTCGTCATGCATTGTTATTTTGGATACGTCTCTTAAACAAAATGCAGTTTTAGCGATGCTACTTGGATGGAATTCCAATGAAAGACCAGCATTAAGGATTACAACACCAGTCCTTAATGGTCACTTTTGGGTTTTACAGATTAATCATCAAGGTTTGGGGTCAAATTTAACTACAAAAAAATAATTTTGAGCAATAGTAGCAGTAGTAACCCCATCACTTACAACTGGATATTGGATGTTCCTACAGGTCTTGGAATAATGCTGAAATGTCAAAATGACATACTTGTGAAAATGGCCTGTACTTGGTCCATGAAGTCCAACAAACTGATAAGCATGTAAGAAGGGGCAGATAAGAAGTGTGCTATAACAGGCATTGCTCATACTAAGTTTGTACGTTTTTTAGTATCTTAATAATTGTGTACAGAAACTACAGCAGGTATTCATCCAGAGGTTCAGAAAGTCAGACCTAACCATATTTCCCATTTTATTCAGCAATTGATGAGACACATGGACTTTAAAATCAGATAGCAGGCTCTTATCTGAATGCACTTTGGAGGGAGCAGTTCAAATGGTCTGAAATTTATTAGCAGACCTGCTGGAATGAGACTTCTGAGATGTGGACAGTGTATTTTTTGTTATCCCTCTTGGTCCATAGCTGATTTTGAAGTAGCTAACAATCAGTGAAGATTGTGGCAGTAACTATCTTGGGTAAGACAGACTTGTGACTGTGTGACCTAGAGGCTGATCAGATATTAAGGAGGTGGCATATGCAACATTATACGATCATACCTACATTATACCTTAACGACGGCAAAGCGTCATTAGATCTGTATCTAGCAAACATCTCTGCTTTATGTTCTATGTGATAACTCTAGATATTAGATCCAAAGTATCGCCTTGGGCATTATTTTACTGCTCTTTTATTAGACACCACCTTGTCCAAAAGTCCACCTTTGTGGTTTATGGCCCTTTCACTTCTGATTATATTCTTATATCAAACTAGTTCATCAAAATTTCAGTGTAGCTCTTTTTTCGATGTCATTAGTCCTTTGTAGTTTGAAAAGGATATTAACGTACCACTATGACACCATGGAAGTACTTTTAGTGCTGTGTAGTTACAGATCAGTGCCACAATGTAGAAACTTGTATTTCTGTGTGTAAATGTAATGTTTTACAAACTATCTACATATAGAGTGGAAAGATTACAAGTATCACTTACACTTGTGCTCATACATTTACATACCCTGGCAAAATTTGTGATTTTCATATTTTTTCAGAGAATAATAATGATAATACAACTTTTATTCATGTTTAGTGGTGGGGTCAAGCATTTATTATCAAACAATTGTTTTTGACCTTTTTTAAAATCATGACAACAGAGACTACCCAAATGACCCTGATCAAAAGTTTACATACCCTAGTCCTTAATACAAGGCATATTGCCTTTACCATCAATGACAGCTTTTGAGCTCTTATCTGGTAGTTCTGGACGAGGCACCCATTCTTCTTGGCAAAATTCCTCCAGTTCCTGTAGATTTCTAGGCTGTCTTGCATGAGCTGCACATTTGAGATAACCCCAAAGTGACTCAATGATATTGAGATATTAAGATATTGACATGGCCATTCCAGAACCTTCACTTTTTTTTCTGCTGTAGCCAATGACATGTCAACTTGGCCTTTTGTTTTGGATCGTTGTCATGTTGGAATATCCGTGAACATTGCAATGCGCAGCTGATGAGTGCAAATTTTCTTCCATTTTCTGATAAAATACCATATTCATCCTGCCATCAATTTGAACCAAGATCCTTGTGTCTGTGTAGCTCACACATCCCCATAACATCAGCAATCCACCTCTGTGTTTTACAGTATGATGTATTTGTCATCTTTGTTGACTCCTCTCCAAATGTTGCCTTTATGGTTTTGGCAGATCAATTTTGGTCTCATCACTCCAAATAACTTCCTGAAATTTCTAAGCTTGTGGTGTTGGTGTAGTAAGGGCCGCCTTCTTCTTTGACCATGCAGCCCATTGTCTTCGAAAACTATTTTGAATAATTTTCCTAGCTGAAATTTAGTTTGAACACTACTGACTGGCATCTATTTCCTTTTCCTGTTTTGTAAAGTTCAACTATCTTCTCACGCAGATCCTTTGATCATTCTTTTGCGTTCCCCATGTCTCATGCAGGGGTCTGTCAGGGGATGAGTAACTTACTGATTCTTTATACACAGAGTGATTGACAAGCAAACAGACCACAGGTGAGGATGGTTACCTTTAGTATGTATTAACTTGTGTATGTTATCATGCCAACATGTTCAAGGTATGTAAACTAATGATCAGGGTCATTTGGGTGGTTTATATTGTGATTATGATTTTTAAAAGGGCAAAAGCAATTGTTTGATAATAAATGGCTTGACCCAACCACTAAACATGAATAAAAGAAAAGTTGTTGTATTATCATTATTATTCTCTAAAAAAAACCTTTAAAAAATCACAAATTCTGCCAAGGTTTGTAAACTTGTGATCACGGTATGTGAACTTTGTCTTTGAAAAAAATGGAGTTAAGAGAGAAAATGTTTAAATCCTCAGTATGTAATCATAGTACCCCACTTTCAGCCAGTGATAACGATTATCCAGTTTCTACTAAATAATGTCCTTTATTCAATGGATGTACTGAACGCTAAAAGTAAACGTGATAATGTCAATACTCGATAATCTTGCATTGAAACAATCACTTTATCTTACATTTTTATTTCATAAATAACACAGAACAAGCATGGTACAGCGATATTCATGTACACACTGTAAGAACCTGTATTAAAAATACAGTATAATTGTAATGCACTTGTTTCATGGGGGCAGAGGTTTCAACAGTACCTGATATGACGTTATCTGAAATTACATCTGTACCTTATTTTGAATGTGCTGTAGCCATATGCGTAATCTCAGATAAAAGCTTGTCAAGAACCATGTAGCGTTACCCCCACATCACATTTCATAGAGCGCCTTGTTGCATAATCCGCCTGCAAATTGGGCATATGGATTAAACAAAAGACACCATATATCTCTCTCTATAAATTTTTTGCATTTGACACCATATCATGTCCTTTAAACTCAACAGAACTCCATGACCATAGTGTTGGAGCATGCCACAGGCTAGTGTCCTGTAACTCAACAGAACTCCATGACCATAGTGTTGGAGCATGCCACAGGCTAGTGTCCTGTAACTCAACAGAACTCCATGACCATAGTGTTGGAGCATGCCACAGGCTAGTGTCCTGTAACTCAACAGAACTCCATGACCATAGTGTTGGAGCATGCCACAGGCTAGTGTCCTGTAACTCAACAGAACTCCATGACCATAGTGTTGGAGCATGCCACAGGCTAGTGTCCTGTAACTCAACAGAACTCCATGACCATAGTGTTGGAGCATGCCACAGGCTAGTGTCCTGTAATGTTAGAGGCAGCAAGAGGTTCAAGGCAGGTTGACATCGTAACACAAGACCAGGAATGTTGGATTTCTCCATTTAACTCAAGGATGTTTCTGCAAGTTCCGCTTTCAGTTATTGCTAAACTCAGAAAACAGGGCCCCATTCATTTTCCAAGGTATAAATTAGTTTGGGGAGATAAAAAAACAAAAAATATCATCCAACTGATTTGTACAGAAAGACCAGCCAGGAATGTGTTCTTTTGTGTGCCATTTCATACGACATGCAGGTTAAAAAACAAAAGTAACAAATAATTAGAAAAGTTCTTAGGTCTACCTACCGGTGTTATTAATATGAGTTTCAAAATTAAGTTGCAATAGTAATTTGAGCCCTTATCAGCATTTTACTCAGACCCTCAAGTCTAAGCAGCAGCACAACAACAACATAAAAGGTGTAAATACAGGCACATGCACGGAGTCATGGAGTTCAAAATCATCAATGTGACACTTAACACGTCGATTGTCAGTATACAAGAAGAGAGGATGCACTTTGATGTCTGTGACAATTTTGGAAGTATCAAATACTGCCATCCTGTCAGTTCCAGGAGTACATTTCGGTCAGTGTTCAAACCAGTTACTTTTTTTGCAAACTAAAAACCTATATTTATTTTATTTTGTGGGGAGACGGCTGCAACTTATAGCAAAAATCCCTGCAAATGAACAATAGTTCTATTATCAGCCAACTGCTTTTGCTATGTGAAATGCAGTTTACACATACTGTCCTTTGCATATATATTAAAGGGACTGAGTGAGAGTTTTGTGTTTTTTTTAGGTTATATATTAATAGCTCACTGCTGGACATCTGATTGATCACATGACTTGTAATGAACTGTAATTGAGCTGTGGCTCTTGACACCATTGGAGGGGGCGGCACTTTCCTCTTTGTGATTAAAGGTACTATCATGTGATGGGGGAGGAAGCCTACACTGGGAATTGATAAAAATCAGTTCACAAAAAGAACAAAATCTCCCCCCACACCACAAAACACCAAACCAACCAGAAAGGCAAGGACGTGCACCCAAACCTACATTCATTAAAACCCTAGTATCCATTTATTCTGATGCTATGACCTTTGCTACCCCTCCCCCAAAATCAATGTTTGTGTCAACGTTATGCTTAGAGTACTTATAAATCAACACTATCCAATCATTCCAGTAGTTATTATTATTTGTTGCACTGATTTTGCCAAAGTATGAACATGTTCAGGTAACATTTTACATTAGACCACTACAGTTACAGTGTAACTACACCATTACATGCAACATACTATACCAAGTTACAATCACTGTTGTTACCAGAGGTGGGGACTCGAGTCACATGACTTGGACTCGAGTCAGACTCGAGTCATTAATATTAAGACTTTAGACTTGACTTGAAAAAATATTCAGAGACTTAGACTTGACTTGGACTTTTACACCAATAACTTGGGACTTGAATTGGACTTGAACCTGTTTACTTGCAAAGACTTGATTTTTTTTACCCCAAATCTAATTTTAAAAACGCATATTAATATTTATAAAGTGCGCCCTATTAATTTCATTTCCGTCCTTCTGACGCAGACCAGTCCTCTGCTTTTCCACACTCTGTACGTGTGTGTGTGCATGAGCTGCAGCACAACCAATCAAATGGGGGGTTGGCGAACGTAAATTTTTACCGGGCGGGGTGTAAAATGGACACAAATTAAGTATTATATCGCGATCGATCGATCGCCAGTGGTTGGTACCAGCGTGAGAAATCGGATGTGTGGCGTGAGAGCGTGTGAAGACGGTCAAATGCGTGTGTCTCACGCTCAATGCGTGAGAGTTGGCAACCCTGGGTTCTGTATCTGAACTCGGGGAAGAGAGCCTCTCTCTGTCACCATCATAATATCCAGTTCTATCTCAGCATGGATTGTGTATTTGAAGACATCTACGTCGAGAAAAAAATATATTGACAAAAGTGGAGCGAGTTTTCAGCTATGTGGACATCATTCATCGTGCACAAATGACATACAGACTTTTGGCCAGCAAATGCAATGCAGAATAGTTTACTGAAATGTCTAAAGTTGCAGATTCCTGTTAATTCTTCAGTTCTTATATTTGTTTGTCTTGTGTCACTCATGTTCTCCAAGAAACCAGATAAGAGAAGAGAGGGAAAATGCTGTTATGGTTCTTTGTATTGTACTGTGAAAATATCAGCACTTTTTATTTGAACATGGAGTTCTACTTATGACTTTTTCACAGAATATTTATTTCTGGAAAATTGTAGTTTAAAGTATGAATATTTTTGCAGCTAAGTTTAACAAATTGAACTGTGCAATAAAGAGGTGTAATTTTAATTTTTTTTTTATACTTCGTGTTTTCAGTTGCACATGTTTTATCAAGATTTGAGGAGAATACAGATTTAAAAAAGAACGCATGTCTATTATTTACATTTAAAATATACCTGCAACATTGGTAAAAAAAAAAAAAAAAAGACTCGAAAGGACTTGAAATTGAAGGTTTCAGACTTGGGACTTGACTTGACTATTGCCTGTCTTGACTCGAGACTTGACTTGACTTGAGTGTCTTTGCTTGAGACTTGACTCGGGACTTGAGGTATAAAGACTTGGACTTACTTGAGACTTGCAAAACACTGACTTGGTCCCACCTCTGGTTGTTACACATTGTTACCCTGTATATTATACTGTAAATAATAGTACAGGTACATGCAACGGCAGTAGTGCTGTGTAAAGTGTTACCAAATGACTTTTCCAGTTTTATATATAATAATTTAGACTACCTGAAATATTAACAGAGATAGCCTAATAAGTATTGCACAAGATAAATAATGCAATGCAAATTTGTTCCATTGTAAAAATCTAAATAAGTGAGCTGAGAGAAAAAAAAAAAAAAATTTCATAGCAACCCTATAAAGCTCTCCGTTAAATAATAAAAGAAAAAAAGGCCAGGGGCTTGGACAATCCTCTGCATAGCAGAGTATGAGAGACTGAACGCAGATAAAATCCCACTGTTCAGTTAATCGTGCTGTATTCGAGGCCCTTGGCAGTATATTAATAAATATCCTGCTGAGAAACTTTCCTTCCTTCCCATCTGTCCCTAACAGAACGGTAGAACTGCATAAGTGATCCTAGTTTGTCAAAAGCAACAAACGCTTTTCTAGCCAGGTGGTACAATTCCTCCCATCTTAATAATAATAACAATAATATCACTTTGTTTATGGTTTTGAGCAATACCAAAAAGAAGGCTAAAAACAGACAACATTTAGCATTTACAGCTAGGGTAATTAACCTAATATTAGACCACTAGAGATCTCTATGTTGCTCACTGAGCACCATCTGATATACAGTAGTGGCTGAGCCCTCTACATCGGTATCTTCTAAAACACTGTAGTGTTCTTGTACACACAAACTTTGAACCTGCTCCAGTTTTATTTAAAAATTCTAGTTTAAATTTATACCATATAAAAAATAACTAATTCCAAACCAAATGTATCAAAGAAACTATTAGGCTCTGCTTTAACTTGCGTCTTTCAGTAGAAAACACTGGCCCTGTGTCCAAGTCTTCGGGGCGACCTATTCAAGCGGTGCTGGTCATGTCTGGAGAGGGTCTTCAGCGGTGTGAACTTCCACAAACCAGCATTTAACCCTCTGCGTGTCCGACTGAGCAAAGCAACAGCTTCTCCTGCTGGCCCACACGCGAGGACATGGGCTTCCTGATGCTGCCTGGCGAGCCCCGGTGATCCATCTTCTCCTCAGTATTCCCGTCAGGGAATCTCGTATCCGGCGGCAAAAGGCGCTGGCGACGGGCGGGATGTTGACACGAGGCATCAGACCACGTTAATCCCCCCACCTGCTGAGGCTCTTTTGCTGCAGTAGACGGAGGCCCCGTGGCTCGCCATGCTGCCGTTCATACGCGAGCTTTTCATCTCCATCTGACAGGCAGCGATGGCTGCGTTCAGTTCCACTTGTGCGCGATGCACGACGTAAAACATCAGACCGATACTGATAAAGATCTGTGGAGAGAAAGAGAGTAAAGGCTTTTCACAAAACAGACTTGATGGATTTTTTGTGATTTCAGCATTGTTCTGACGGCCTTGTATTTAGCGGCAGCTTCTTCTACTTCTACAGTCAACAGAACATCGGAATCTGTTGGTGTACATTTCTAGAGAGACATCGGTCACAGATATGGAACAAATCCTTAAAAAGTTCAAAGGTTGAAGTTTTGATAATAGCCACTGAAATATAATGAACACAGAGGGGGGTTTGGGACACTGAGTCACAACAGCGCTGGCAGGGTAATTGAAGGTTGCTTACTTGTAGACTGAACACGAAGTAACCACTGACGCTCTGCTCAGCTATAACGTCCTCCATTGTGCGTAGTGTAGTCCCTAAATAGGAGTTTAAGAGCTGGGTGGGCAACAGACCCACAGAGGAAGCCACCAAGTAGTTTGGCAAAGACACATCTGTTATCTAAACAGAGGGAGAGCAGAACATATTGAGAAAACCTGCAGCAGATATGTCCTCCACATCAAATTGTAATTATGCAATTCTCCATCATAAAAAGCAGCATGTGGGATTTTATGTAACACTAACTAGTCATGTTTGCAGATGAACAAAAACTGGCGACAATGAATCTGTGTTCACACTGACTTGGCGTCCCTAGGACAACTCGACAAACACTAAAGACACAGCGAAGTAAAAAAAAAAAAGTTAAAAACCCAAGAAATTAAAAGTCAGCTTTATATATCTACCATTTGTTTTTGGTTCAAAAATAAACCATTTTGACTCATAATATTTAATGACCCAGACAGTCTCAGACATTGATACGTCCTATCATTTTACCACAGATGGTGTAGGCCTACACGTTTGTATCCCAAAGTCATGGCTCACCGTCAGCCTCTAGTTTTGCTAGATAGTTAAATTAACCATCAGTGTCATGTGCACCCATAGTTAGAGTGGTTGGAGTGTATTCTTAACACCTTTAGACATGTGTAAACTTACACCTCCTTTCATGCAAGAAACATAAACCTGACTTACGGTAAGGATTTACAATCCCTGTCTAATGAATAATAGACTGGGATCTAATGTGAAGTTTGAAATCAGAGAACAAGGGTTTGTCATGCAATAAGACGGTGGTTCACTGATGACTCACTAGAGCGATGAAGTCATTTGGCAGACTAACGGTTTCTTTTTTTCCTTGGGCTTTCTTGTCAATTTTTTTTGGAAAAGACAGAAACTGTGTAATACATTAAATAATAATATAATAATAAACAAATTATTTGTTAGTATTTTGGCATTGTGTGATGCTTTATAGGCAAATCACTTTAAAACTCTATAAAGTGACGAGATATCACTACTGTTCCTGTATGGCCCCTCTCCCTTAAAGCAATGTGCCCTCCAAACTGTGGCTCCAGCCCACACAACCTCTGTAGCATGTGTTCTCATTATGCTAATGAGTTACAAATGGGTCACATCCCGTAGCCCAGCGTCACAGGCCAGCTCGTCTCCTTTCCTGACCTTTCTTCTTTCTGACAAAAAAAGAAGTCTGGGATCTTTTGAGGAGGACCATTTTGGTGTCTCCTCCACCTTTCGATCGTCTATTTTCTGTTTCAATCCAACAAGCGGAATGACAGTTTACATCCACTCAGCCATTTTTTTGCCTAGCATGCAGTCCGCATCGTGTTGGGTTACTCACATAACGCAGCATATTCAACTTCAGCGGAAAATGCAGGACACTGTGTAATGTAGACTACATAAAGTGCTTACTGAAGGCAAGTTCAGCATCATTCCTGTATGACTGGTTAAGTACACATTATATGATGGGCCGGTCACACCTCTGGTTATGTAAAATGAAAAAGCATAAAGTGTTCACGCCTCAGTGTGAATTCTTAAACGCACATTTTCAATTACCAATCTACAGCTAGAAGTCTGTCACCTTTCAATGGCGAATGTTAATGCATGTGAATTGGAAGTTTTAAAAGATAATTGGAAAGCCACCCAAGATATAAATCTACCAAACTTACCGCAGATGCAATCTGGACAAGAACCAAACTGCCGTCACACATTATTTAAATATTTTGTATTCATTTTAAGTTCCTTTAAGGAACTTTCTACATATGACGCACACCGTAGTTAAGGGAGTGATGTGTGAGTTCACACCTCATTATTTCTCTGACCTTGGTCATCTCAAATGGTAGCATTTCTCTCTCATGTATCAGTTAATTAAATATTGATAAATGTACCATACGCAACACTTCAAGGAGCACAAATACTATGAAAGACAGACGGTGCTCTTCAATGTATAAAGAACATGTCCCACTTAGTAAAATAAGAGGGAATAATGAGATTTATAAAATTATTTTACTCCTAAGAAGCTTCAAGGCACCAAGTCTTCTCTTCAAGTTCTTCTCTTCAAGAATAAACACATGTGTCCGAACCTGTGTGGACTGAGAGTGTTCAAAAACGTCCAGAAACACCATCATGAGGGAGTTCATACCTGATATTCAACACACTTACCGAGAACACCGCGTTTTGGAGCCCAAAAGGTATCGGGGTGAGTCTGGCCAGGGCCACCACTTTGAGCCCACTCCCACCCTCCACGACCCGGATGACGGCGCCCAGCTGCTCGCTGGTTCCGACCCTGTTCAAAACCCAGTCGGCCAGCAGCCGTTTGCAGACCAGGTGCGCCACGAAGGTCCCGATCAGAACCCCCACCATCACCAGGCCCATCCCCAACACGAACCCGTACAGGTACCCCGCGGCCACGTTCAGGACGATGTATCCCCATCCGCAGGGGAACGACACGGTGATCAGGCCCACCACGAAGAGCAGGGCTCCCACCAACCCGTCCAAACTCTCGACCCACACCAGCAGGTCCTTCAGGTACTGGCGAACCAGGGCCACGGAGGAGAAGCACAGCGCCGTTAACACGCACGCCAGCAGGGCGCTTCTAAAGCAACAGGTCGGAACGCAGCACGGATTCCTCAGGTCCGTCAGCCCGGTTCCCCCCACACCCCCCAGGTCCGGTTCGGACCTCCCGACGCTCCCTCGCTCCTCACATATCAACACGTCCATCTTCTCACAGTCCACCGGGTCCGGGGTTCGCCGCAGCCACCGACCCAGCTGGACGTGTCCCTTCCCCGCTGCGTGTTTGAGGGACTTGACCAGAACCTGCTGGGTGGCCGCGGCCAGACTCCACATGGTCCCCGGTTCGGGTTGTCCGGTCCGGTCCGGTCAGTGTAACAGCCCAACTTCCACCACTCCACACACTAGGCTGTAGTCCAAAGTCCCCGCACTAACGAGTCCCGCGGTCATTTCAACGATGTCCAGTCATGTATTATGTGAATGTTCTGGATATTAAGCGAGGTTCTGTTGGGTCCAACACGTCCATACGCCGCTAGTCCGCCATGTCGAACCACCGAACCAGCCCACAACACACTAACGATGTTGACGCGAACGTAGCACTGTTTATTTCCCACAATGCCACGCGCTCCCCCCTCCCCCCCCCCATGATCACGTCTTCTTATGTGTTATCGCGAGAACACGCGAGTTCACGTGGACCCAATAAACACGTGTTCATTTAGGTTGTCCAGCTGATACACGCACGATCTCTAATGCCGCGGGTCAAATATGATACGAACGAGAAGAATGATTGATGCAATGTATAGAAACATTATTTTCTATTGATGCATTCGCCTAGGTCGTCTGAATATAAAATTAGCCTATTTTAAATGACTGTGCAGTCGATCGTTCAAATGTTCTGAAAAAAAATTCTGAGGCTGTAAAAAAATCCTTAAATTCTTTACTGGAATGTCTTAAAGTAAATCGATCCTTTTCATTAATCACGTACGTACGCACAAAATGTTTCTAAATGTTCCTGGCCTAAGGTAGGCTTACTTTGTCAGCAATTCAAAATATATATAGCTATAAAAAGGTAAGATATTTTAATATTTTGTATTTTTTGATTTTATACGAAGACTGTTAGGCAGAGAACTACAAGTATATATAACCCAGGAAGTTTGAGCAAAATCCTGGTGAGGACTTTTCTGAACCTGGAATGTCTAGGTGGAAAACGTATTTGAAAATGTCTGAAGTATTTGAAATGACAAACCTATTACACACCTCCTGTAGCATATTAGTTGTAGGCCCCATCTACCGTAGCATACGCTCCAGAAATGAGATCAGGGTTACTCTGCTCTACCACAAGGTGGCACTGCGGTTTAAATTCCCCCCTTGCAAGCGTCAAACGTTTTTTGACGCGTGTTGTAGCTTATTTGTAGGCGAGTGTCCATTTGGGATTTATTATTTAAAAATGCAGTCAGCGATCAAATATGATTACTAATTTAATACTGAGAATATTGATTGAATACCTTCTACTGAATACTAGGAATACAAATGACTGTAGGCCATGCACACTACATATATTTTTATTGCTTACAATACTCTCTTTTTATAAAAGCATTAGAAAGATATCTACCTTGTTAAATAGCATTTGAAGTATGTTGGTGTCCAATAAAGTGCTGTTCTAATAAAGACGCGTGTACCAATGTTGTTTGATAAAATGCACTTAAGATAAACCTTACTTGTTGATCTCTTCTGTGTGTCAGAGTACAACGACTTAACCGAAAATGGCAGTTTTATAAAGCTATTGCTACAATACGGAGATCTAGCAGACGTACACAGAATCACGCATCCTCTAGGGTTATATGTCCTTATGGTCCATATGTTCTTCCCCCAGCAGCGTGCACCGAGTACATCTTTCACGCGCAATTCGCTCGAGACGCGCATAGCCGCAACCAGCTGCGCGCGAGTTCAGACTGCAGACAGTTGTTGGTATTTATAGTGAGGGTAAGAGCGTTATTATACTGTTATTTGCTGCAGTAATTAAAAATGGATTGCTCAGAAGAGGTACAGCCACTTTCGGATGAAGCCAGCACTCCGGTGGAGTTAAAGAAAGGAATGTCAATATTTTTGGATGTAAGTAAAACCAGTATCTCAGGTGACATATTCGATGGAATGGCTCCTTAGTAATATAATGTATACATGCAATGAGTTACCAAATGTTAGTTGACCTCATGAGCTTTTTTTCAGTTTATTGGCATTTTAATTGAAATATTGAATTGGCTTTAAGAATTTGGTTGTTAAATAATTTGGTATTTTATCGTCGTTTATTTTATTGTTTGAGTTTGTATTAATCTAATTAATCTAATTTAATCTAATAATGTAATCGAATTTATTTAATTGCTTAATTTATTATTAATTTATAAGAGATGACATCAACCAAAGTTTTGATGAGAAATCTAGAAAATGATTGCAAGGTGTGCTTAAACACTCTGAGAAGATATGATCCAAGGTTTTTATTCTTATCCAGGGAGTTTGTGCTTGACATTGTTACCTCTTGCTAAAGCCTAGACCTCTTTAATGTGGAAATCGTATTTAATGGCGTTTTATAAAATTTGGCAAAGTTTATGCAGACATTTGCATGATTTTAGCTGAGAAGGTACTATTTTGTGTTTTTGTTGTTTACTGCATATATTAATGGCATATGAATTTTATATATATATTTACACACACACATACATGCACGCACACACACACTCACACACAACACACACACACACACATCCACACATAAGTGTGTGTGTATTATTGTGTTAACCTTTATATGAATTATATTCATGGGATCTAGATTAGATTTGTAACAACATCATGCATCTCTGTCAGTCTATTGACTACAGTGCTATTGACACAGTTAAAATAATACAACACAACATTATTGTTTCAATTAATTGGACTAAAACCTTTCAACCAGATCTACAACCTTTTGGTAAATGTACAAAAGAAAAAAAGAAAATATATATTTAATTACAAGAAAAAGCATTGGCCTACATATTTAAGTTAAAGTAAACTGGGCTAATCATATGCCCAATCACTGATATAGCAGTGGCATACATTCACAATATTGCTCAAAAGGAAGCTAAATATAGTCCACTCTTGGCATGCACACCAAGGAACCATTTTTAGGGTGTGAATACTCCTACTGTGTAATAAAACCGTAGTTAATGGTGTGCTATTGAGCTTTGGGACTATCCTTCAGATCCGTTCTGTTCTTAGACGCTTCGTGGTAATACACGTAACGTATCCTCAGGCATCCCTCAGTATTCTCTTTAATGGTTAAACATGGTCTTAATACTTTTGCTCTGTAAGGTACAGCAATGTTTTCTTACATAATAAAAGACCAGTTTTTTCTCTTCTTTTTCAGATACTGAGAAGAGCTGATAAAAATGGTAAGGCTTAAGAGCTCATGCATGTCTTTGCTTGTAACTCAACACCTAATTCATTACAAACATTTATTAATGTTAGAGGATACTGGCCATTTGAGGTCATAAGTCATTTGTTATGGAAAATAAACAAATCAGTGGTCACATCCTGACCACAGGGCTGCTGTCAGCTACGTATTTTTGCATGTCAAACCACTCTTAACCCATTCAGATATTGATGTATGTAAAAATCTTAGCAGCACTGTTGTTTTTGACACATTCACTGTCACAACACACACGTCAGTCTCATTGTTGTGTTGAGAATGGCACTGCACCCCCAGTTTTACGCACGTGATGAATTGGTTAGATTGGCTGACAAAGCATTAACAACAATATACAGGTTACAGTCTATAGTTACACACTTATGCAACTATACACTCATTGGCCACTTTATTAGGTACACCTGTCCAACTGCTCATTAACGCAAATGTCGAATCAGACAATCACATAGCAGCAACTCAATGTATTTAGGCATGTAGACATGGCCAAGACGATCTGCTGCAGTTCAAACTGAGCATCAGAATGGAGAAGAAATGTGATTTAAGTGACTTTGAACGTGGCATGGTTGTTGGTTCCAGACGGGCTGGTCTGAGTATTTCAGAAACTGCTGATCTACTGGGATTTTCACGCACAACCATCTCTAGGGTTTACAGAGAATGCTCCAAAAAAGAGAAAATATCCAGTGAGCGGCAGTTCTGTGGGCGCAAATGCCTCGTTGATGCCAGAGGTCAGAGGAGAATGACCAGACTGATAGAACGGCAACAGTAACTCAAATAACCGTTACAACTGAGGCATGCAGAAGAGCATCTCTGAATGCATAACATATTAAACCTTGAGGTGGATGGGCTACAGCAGCAGAAGACCACACCGGGTGTCACTCATGTCAGCTAAGAACAGGAAACTGAGGCTACAATTCGCACAGGCTCACCAAAATTGGACAACAGAAGATTGGAAAAACATTGCCTGATCTGATGCGTCTTGATTTCTGCTACGACATTCGGATGGTAGGATCAGAATTTGGCGAAAACAACATGAAGTCCAATACTGCCTTGCATCAACGGTTCAAGCTGGTGGTGGTGGTGGTGTGAGGGATATTTTCTTGGCACACTTTGGGCCCATTAGTACCAACTGAGCATCGTGTGAATGCCACAGCCTACCTGAGTATTGTTGTTGACCATGTCCATTCCTTTTTGACCACAGTGTACCCATCTTCTGATGGCTACTTCCAGCAGGATAACCCACCATGCCATAAAGCACGAATCATCTCAGACTGGTTATTTGAACAGGAGATTTGCATCATGGATGTTCAGCCAACAAATCTGCAGCAACTGCGTGATGCTATCATGTCAATATGGACCAGACTCTCTGAGGAATGTTTCCAGTACATTGTTGAATCTGTGCCACAAATGATTAAGGCAGTTCTGAAGGCAAAAGGGGGTCCAACCCAGTACTAGCAAGGTGTACCTCATAAAGTGCCCAGTGAGTGTATGTTCATGTAATAATGTCCTTTGAATGTAATAATCATTGGTGTTTCTTATAAAGAAACACCAAGTGTATATGTTGTATGTGTATATGTTGCACATAGCCAACTAATGCCAAAGCATTTAGATTGATTCAGATCGGATCTGTGCAAGTGGACCTCTTCACCCAAAAACTGCTGTGTTGTCATGGAAACACTGGTCTTTCCATATGTCTCTTAATGTCAGTCAATATTTTAGTGCTTTTAGGCAAGTATATGGGCACTAAAGAAATGTCAATGTGTTCTTTCCAACACTCTGCATGCATTATCTTGTTGTGCCACATTGCACTGGTGTTGATGTGAGAGAAATTCACACATTAGGCTTTAGAGGCATATTCTTCAGCTGAGTATGTTTTGTTGAGTATGTCAGTACAGTTGAAATGCTCACACTGCTCTCTCTACCCCACCACACTGCTCTCTCTATCCCACCACACTGCTCTCTCTTCCCCACTACACTGCTCTCTCTACCCCACCACACTTCTCTCTCTATCCCACCACACTGCTCTCTCTTCCCCACCACACTGCTCTCTCTACCCCACCACACTGCTCTCTCTACCCCACCACACTGCTCTCTCTTCCCCACCACACTGCTCTCTCTACCCCACCACACTGCTCTCTCTACCCCACCACACTGCTCTCTCTTCCCCACCACACTGCTCTCTCTACCTCACCACACTGCTCTCTCTACCCCACCACACTGCTCTCTCTATCCCACCAGTGCTCTCTCTTCCCCACCACACTGCTCTCTCTACCCCACCACACTGTTCTCTCTATCCCACCAGTGCTCTCTCTTCCCCACCACACTGCTCTCTCTACCCCACCACACTGCTCTCTCTACCCCACCACACTGCTCTCTCTATCCCACCAGTGCTCTCTCTTCCCCACCACACTGCTCTCTCTACCTCACCACACTGCTCTCTCTTCCCCACCACACTGCTCTCTCTTCCCCACCACACTGCTCTCTCTACCCCACCACACTGCTCTCTCTTCCCCACCATGCTACTCTCTCTTCCCCACCTCACTGATCTCTCTTCCCCACCACACTGCTCTCTCTTCCCCACCACACTGCTCTCTCTACCTCACCACACTGCTCTCTCTTCCCCACCACACTGCTCTCTCTTCCTCACCACACTGCTCTCTCTACCCCACCACACTGCTCTCTCTTCCCCACCATGCTACTCTCTCTTCCCCACCTCACTGATCTCTCTTCCCCACCACACTGCTCTCTCTTCCCCACCATGCTACTCTCTCTTCCCCACCTCACTGATCTCTCTTCCCCACCACACTGCTCTCTCTTCCCCACCACACTGCTCTCTCTACCCCACCACACTGCTCTCTCTTCCCCACCATGCTACTCTCTCTTCCCCACCTCACTGATCTCTCTTCCCCACCACACTGCTCTCTACCCCACCACACTGCTCTCTCTTCCCCACCTCACTGCTCTCTCTTCCCCACCACACTGCTCTCTTTTCTCCACTACACTGCTCTCTACCCCACCACACTGCTCTCTCTTCCCCACCTCACTGCTCTCTCTTCCCCATCACACTGCTCTCTCTACCCCACCACACTGCTCTCTCTACCCACCACACTGCTCTCTCTACCTCACCACACTGCTCTCTCTTCCCACTACACTGCTCTCTCGACCCCACCACACTGCTCTCTCTACCCACCACACTACTCTCTCTACCCCACCACACTGCTCTCTCTTCCCTACCTCACTGCTCTCTCTACCCCACCACACTGCTCTCTCTACCCCACCACACTGCTCTCTCTTCCCCACTACACTGCTCTCTCTACCCACCACACTGCTCTCTCTTCCCCACCACACTGCTCTCTCTACCCACCACACTGCTCTCTCTTCCCCACCCCACTGCTCTCTCTACCCCACCACACTGCTCTCTCTACCCCGCCTCACTGCTCTCTCTTCCCCACCACACTGCTCTCTCTACCCACCACACTGCTCTCTCTACCCCACCACACTGCTCTCTCTACCCCACCTCACTGCTCTCTCTTCCCCACCACACTGCTCTCTCTACCCCACCACACTGCTCTCTCTTCCCTACCACACTGCTCTCTCTTCTCCACCACAGCTGGTTTTTCCTTCAATTCTCTTGCACATCTTTTTTTTTATTGAATATTACTGGCTGTGTCTCTCCTGAACTATGTGTTTATTCTATTTTAAGTGCATGGTAGTATGACTCATCCCAGTACACACTGTATGGCATCGTTTGAGACCAACCTGAGGCTAACACAAGCGTCCTGCACTTGGGCTGTGACTTCCTTTGCACACAGTTACAGAGTGCCCACCCAGAAACCTCTGCATATCCACACTTTCATCTGACTTCGTGAAATGGCTCTGAATGTTTAAACATTTTGTTCACCCTCACAGATGATGGCAAGCTGTCCTTTGAGGAGTTTAAGGCGTATTTTTCAGATGGGGTTCTGTCAGGTGACGAATTGAAGGAGCTATTCCATACAATTGATACGCATAACACAGAGTAAGTAGCGGGCATGACATGACTCAGATATTTCCTGTTTGCACTTATCCTTACATGATCCACGAATGCTTCATACGAGTGCTGCAGTGTGACTTCCACATTCAGTGATTGTAATTTCAACATGCTGATTGGCTAACATCTCTGCCAAAAAAAACCAAACAAGCATAGACAGAGGTTTCCGTCTATGCTCCTGTGATTTGATCTTTGCTGACAGAGCTGAAGGCACTGTGTCATGTGTCTGTACCTTGCGCACTGTCTGTGTTGGCTGATGGAGGCCTTTGTGTTCCTGAAGTCCTGCATCTTCCGTCCCCTGCCTCCTGTGATAGAAGATGTCGTGGCCACAGGTTCTGCTGTGGCTCTCACAGCCTGCAGTATTAGGGGGCTTCTAGCTTTTTCAGAAAAACTCCAAGGACTCAACCTAACACCTCCAAGACATAACGCAGCTCTGTGATCACAGCTGAATATGCGTCCTCTTGTGTAAAGAGAAAGTGCGTCAACTTTCTTTAGCATCATTAACAGAAGCGTGCTAGTTTAATCATTTGCTAAAAGCCATAAAGTTGATGCATTGCAAATTTAAACAGATGAATACTGATTACATCCTTGGGCATGAGAAAGGTGCAATTTAAATGAAACATTATTATTATCGGTGCAGTTTTACTTTCATGCATATTTTTCTCATAATCTTGCTCTCGCTGAATTAAGCTGTTTATTATGCATAGTGCAGGCATATAAACACATGTTAAGAAGTACTTTATGATTGATCTGACATCTCCACGTGATTGAATTGCTTATGACTGAAGTCATCTTCGTTTCCATGGCAGCAGCTTTCTCAAATGGTTCACAGACCTTCTGTAGTATACGGTTTTGAATATGTGAAAATGACATTTTGTTTTAAACCACACTGGAACTTCTTCATGTATGTGGTTGTGCTTTTATTAAACACATGTGACCTTTTTTAAAAGCTGTAAAAGCCATAATTAGCCTTAAAAGCGGAGCAGCCAAGGTCCATGAGGGTCATGTGAACGGGGTGAAGTTTACTTGTTTACAAGTGACCATGCACATGCCCAACAGGTGTGCACGTGCAGTATGATCCTCAAAAACAGGGAGCATGCTCTTTTTCTCCTCTCAGCACACAGGCTGTTTTCTTCGGTTCTCTGTCCAGTGGCGGGAAGAGCTGCTAACTTAGCTGCAATCAAAGCGGAATAGCTCAGTTTACCTTGACCTTTAGAAATGCCCCTCTGAAGACCTTTTTGTTTCTCAGAGAAATAATTACCTACACGTTTGAACCCAGAGCACACTGAGCTGCACAGGGTGAGACGTCAAGTTCTTTCCCATAGAAAGTATCCACTTTAAATTCTAGTGTGTAGTCAAGCATGGTGTGAGATGAAAAAATGAGCTAGTATAATAACCCTAATTAGTAATTTTTTTCTTTGGATTGATAAAATCTAAGGAGTATTCAAAACCTGGAAACCGTCTCTATGAATGAGTCATTGGTACAGATTTCCTTATCAAGGTTTTCTGATTGTAAATGATCGTGACTCAAGTATTACACTCACAGGCGATGTGTTAGAAAAAATAGGATGTGTTATACTGGTGTGTTCTTTTATTAGTGTCCTCTGGTTGTAAAACTAGAATCTCCAGGGCTGAGGAGATCTCAGTCTTGAATATGTCCATGGAGACCAGTTCAGTGTGTTGCGTAAGAGGCAGCCAGGCTGCGTTCGAGTGTTTGAGACACACAGTGTGACAGTCACACAGAAATAATAATGGTGATTTAGCAGTCTTTTTCTAAACAGTTTAAACCCTTAATTCTCACGCTCTATAATCCTTTAATTCATTTAACACTTTGCTCTGCTGTAATTTAGTATCATGCTGTTATTTTCAGTGTTTCGCCAAACAAAATTGGAGTGTTTTGTAACTTTCTAACTGACAAACATTTTCTCCTACGAGGCTTAATGACAAGGTCTGCTGTTTTCTGCTTCTGTCAGTTTGTTTACTGAATTCTGTGCCAGCTACCGGTTCTGACAAGGTATAGGCAGCAGGGTGTCCCATGATGCCAAGCCTGAGCTCTGGTTAGGGCCCGTGGAGCTTTGTTAAGTTCTGCCTTTCCCTGAGGGGTCCAGTGAATGCAGTCTTTACTACTAGAGGACTGCCAAACTTTACACATCCTGATAGGAGGATTAAAACAACTTTACCTCACCTATATTCAGATCAAAACAACAGATGAGACATTTCCCTCCTTCAGTTGCTAGAAGAGAATCCCTCAGAGTTGCAACGTCTGGAGACCGGTGCCATCTGCCAAGTACACTTGTGATTGATACAAACTGTTAGTGTTAGATCACAAGCTAAACCTGCTCATCACTGTCAAATGGGAACAACCAGTTTGCTCTGGCATCGAAATGTGTGTCTTTTAGTAGAAAGCATTTTATGATTGTAATATAGAAATATAGTATGCACTGGTACACCGTAGGAGTTGCACTCTAGGTAGTCTTTAAGATGAAAAGATGTCTATCTTATCATGAGGGCTTTTAAATGCACAAATGCTCTATTCATTGTTCTAATTCTAGTGGCTTAAATAAATTTTATAATTATCTTTCTCTTCCAGCAATGTGGACACAGATGAATTATGTGGTAAGGAAAGTTTTTTTATTCAACATACAGTTGATGTTTTATGGTCATGGTATTAAGGATGTATATTAAGGATGTACTTTATATGTTATTTTTGATTGTGAAACTGCTGAAATTCTCCACATTTAATGTTTGATATCTGCTTTTGAAACCTTAAAATAGCCACAAAGCAGTGGAAGGTATAAAATGGCTCAGAGATACAGGATTTAAAGGTATTGACAAGGTGGCACTGGACCACGTCTGTTAAGGAATCTCTGTGTCCTTAGACTATTTCTCTCAGCATCTTGGAGAATATGAAAACGTCCTTGCCGCCTTAGAAGACTTGAATGTCTCTATATTGAAGGCTATGGACAAAACCAAAAAGGTGAGTCAGTGTTGTGATTTCCTCTGCATTGTGGGGCTCTGTCATCTCTATTGTGTCAGTGTGCCCTGGCTTGTCACAAGTTTATTTAGTGTCCCTGTAAGGCTCCCATCACACTGGAGGCGTGTCCTCACCACATCTGTACATCAAACTTTGTTGCAGGCCTGTGTTTGTGCTTTTTTTGGGGTTGTTGATGCTGATGACAGGTTTGTGGTCTTGCGGTAGGGCCCATGTAATTTTCCTGTCAAAGTCACGTATGAACAGTAGAATGTTTTTGCACGTTTTTTTTTCCAACTCTGTTTAATTTATGTTTTCAATCACACCAATTTAGAGTTTTTTTTAGGAAAATCCTAATATTGATTTTTCTATTTTTCTTCAGCCAACATTTCTGAGTTATGATTCTTTGTAATTTTTTTCTTTCAGAATGCAAATTGTTGGTGTCTCTTTCTCCACGTTTCAGATTAGTTTCCTTCTAGAAGATTTAGAAAGTATTGCAGTGAGGGCAGGAGGTTGCTGTTGCTGGCTTGTAGTTATGACCAATACAAACTGTTCACCTTAATATTTGTTTTAATCCTTGTGTAAAATCTGATGCCCGAGTACAAGTTTTTTCTTTTCAAAATGATAATGCACAGAAAACTATCTGAAATAATGCTTTCTCCATTCATACTTGTCTGTTATCATTTGGAGTTAGATCTGATTGGTTATTCATACATTACTGTCTCATTTTGTATGGGGAGGGGGTTATTCTTGTGTTCTTGTAGGTCCTATAATCATCAGGTACTATGGATATTTGCTCGCTTGTCTTTTTTCTTGTCTAGCTTTCCAGGAAATTAGAAGTGAAAACTAAGGATTTTCAAAATAAGCATGACTAAAATCATCAGCAGGTTCTGTTCTAACTCTTTGAGAGAGGGTTAGACATGAAGCGTTCCATATCATATTGCAGCCACTCAGCCAGAACACGTCCTACTGCCACACGGCTATACTGCCACCCACGCACTCAGACCACCACAGCTCAAGATCTGTGTAAGTGGATCTTCTTGACCTGATCTTAGATCGGGCATTTTCAGAATATTACGTTAGCACATTAATTCAAAAATATGGTTGTGGTTATTTTCATTACTTACCAATTATAAATTAATACAGCAAGTCAGTACTGGAAGACTGGAAGTTTCAGGTTTCATTCTGCATCAAAAGACAGATGAATGCAAGATTATGTGCCATTTTAAAATGACATTTAAAGGACATTTGGTATTCATTGTTATTTGTTACGACCTCCATCCCAAACCGGTCTGCTACGGACTACGTTTCCTAGAAACCTCTAGGGTGATTCCAATCACCAGAGTTCTAATATTGCCTATTCATAATTAACCACTAATCTACATGCCTATATTAAGACTCTTGTTACTAGGTCCATTTGCCTAGTCTCGTTTCGGATAGCCAAACATGTCTGAGCCTCATACGCATATCATTTTGTGGATTATTTAGAAATACATACCTTTTGTCTATTTATACAGTTTGTCTTACCTGTCTTTTTGCCCTCCCTGGTGTGGATCTGTTCATTGTTCCTGGCTATCAACCCGGTTGTGTTTCCTGGTTTTTGCGCTGGGCCTCCTAGTCATTGGAGCAATAAGGCCCTAATAATGCACTTGTGAGTTACTCCCATTTTGTCCAGAAAATATTGAAAGTAAAGTCTATCACAAAAGTGTACCTGCATTTGGACAATTTGGAAAAAAGTGAAAAATAAAACACTTCATTCAATTTTGGTTAAATATGGGTCACAATAGGTTGAAATTGTTTGCCACTGTGAACACTAACCTAAATGCATAACCTCAAACTATGTGCTGTTCACTTCGAAGATTGAATATATATATTTTTCTTAAGATTAGTAATTCTACTCGCATGCCTTAAAACCCTTCCTTTCTTATATTTATTATTAATTATGATGCTGATATATATATATCCCCTCATTATTCTGTTTCTGTTCCTAGCAGAGCCAAGTTTGCATGTCTCTGTTATCATGAAAGGCCAGTCTTAACTGTTAGGGGAATTCTTAGGTAGGAAATACATGCTTCATTTGGCTAGAGAGGCACTTAACTGAGTCTGGTTGCTGTGTTGCTCAGATAACGAATTGCAGAATCATTGGCTAGAAGCCCCAGTAAATGCCTACCTGTGTCTTGGGAGGCCAGATGTGAACATGGAGGCACAGTGGTGTTTGTTATTTCATTATACCGTCACGCTGTAATTTATCCTTCTGTTCAAAGCTGGATGTAGATGCTTGCCTAACCTATTTAGCTCATCCATCTTAATTAGCATTTGTTAATTTCTGTACAACACTGGATATTTTTTAAAAGCTTAATTCAAATTGTTTTACTTTCAGTCAACTGGAACCCTAGATTTTTAATGACTGTAAAAAAAGCTCAGTGTATGAACCCTGATACAAGGAATACAGTTACTTCTTAAATGTTGAAAATAATGAGATAGTAAGATTAGTGATCAAATAGGTGCAGAATATTTAAACTGTATTCATATTTTTGAGAAGAAGTTTGATGTTTTATCGACATGTAAAAGTCCAGTTTAGACAGCATTAGAAGATATCAATGGTACACAATAAAAAGGCGGAAACAGACAACAGATGACTGCAATATCTAGAATTAGGTTACAAACAGGATACAGAGATATTGATGGGCGAAAAAGCTTCAGGAAGAGCAACACTAACTTGATGAATCCCTGAAGATAAATTCTGAAGAAAACAGTTAAATGCAGTTTGCGTCAGCGATCATTTATTATAGTGTAGATTAGATTAGTCCCAGTAAACATTAAAGCCAATTGGATAAAACAACCAATAACCATCACCATCCACACTACACCAGTTTCAGGCTTTTATGTTTTCAGCAAGAAAATGTTTGACTGGGTCTTATGGAGTCACAGCTATGAACAGTGTTGCCATAGTTACTTTGAAACAGTAATCCGACTACTGACTACTGACTACTTCTTTAAAAAGTAGCTCAGTTAAGTTACTGACTACTTGCTTTTAAAAGTAACTAAGTTAGATTACTTTTAGTTACTTTCAGCAGAGGCTGATCCCCCGCCCCTATAACAGGAAAATGACTACCAGTTCTGCCAATACTCACTTTATTGACATGTATTTTAACCGGAACATCAAAAATGACACTGGCATTTGTAAACTTTTTCTTGAAATAGGCTTTGTTGTTTTTAAAATAAATAAATAAATAAGACAGTCTTTCTGTTCAACTCCGCCCACTTACAGGGTTGCCAATTCTCACGCATTGAGCGTGAGACACACGCATTTGACTGTCTTCACACGCTCACACGCCACACTTTCGATATCTCACGCCGAAAAAAAATCTAGTTTATTTACCTCTGATCCATATCTATGATTCAATGAGTTACTAGTTCGATCTGGCGCCAACCACCGGCGATCGATAGATCGTGATATAATACTGAATTTAGTCCATTTTACACCCCGCCCGGTAACAATTTACGTTCGCCGCCACCCCCCGGTTTTTTTCAGGTTTGACGTTGTGTTTTTGAAAGTAGACAGCACTCTGTCGCCAGCACAGAGTGTACAACGCACCTTAATGTTGTCATCCTTAACCGAAATAAAATCAAAATAATGCCTGTATTTCCAGCTGCTAAAGGCGACCCTCTCCTTCCATCTGACTTTGGCGCCGCAGAAATGACATAACCGCGCAAGAAACGTGTAGCCAAAAAATAAGAATGAATAACCTACGTTCCCCCGAAATGCAGAAATAGTAACGCACGATGTTTTAGATAAGTAACTTTAATCTGACTACTAGTTTTTAAATAGTAGTTGCGTTAGACTACTCGTTACTGAAAAAAGTAGTCCGACTACAGTAACGCGTTACTAAGTAACGCGTTACCGGCATCACTGGCTATGAATAATACTGAGCAAAAGAACTGAGGGAATAGTGAAGAACTGAGGGAATAGTGAAGAGCTGAGGGGAATAGTGAAGAGCTGAGGGGAATAGTGAAGAGCTGAGGGGAATAGTGAAGAGCTGAGGGGAATAGTGAAGAGCTGAGGGAATAGTGAAGAACTGAGGGGAATAGTGAAGAGCTGAGGGGAATAGTGAAGAACTGAGGGGAATAGTGAAGAGCTGAGGGAATAGTGAAGAGCTGAGGGGAATAGTGAAGAACTGAGGGGAATAGTGAAGAACTGAGGGAATAGTGAAGAACTGAGGGAATAGTGAAGAGCTGAGGGGAATAGTGAGTGAAGGGGTAGATATCTATGGGTACATTAACCTTTTCTGTCTCTTTGTAGTGATTTAAGGACACTGCTGTGCATACAGGCTGTAATGCCGTAGGTACAGAGTGATCAGAGGGCGGACACGCACGCTGAGAAGAGCAAGAACAGTCATTAGAACAGTCTAGGATCAATGTACTTATGTGTAACACGGAATGAGACATGTTTAACAACGAACACACTGAAAAACAAAGAAAACAGGAGACTAGAAAAGATTACCTGAAAGGGTAAAAACACACAAGAAAATGAGGGAACTGAACCAAACACAGGTGACACTAATAACACTAAGAAGGGGCGGAGTTACTAATTAACAGACATGAACCAATGAAATGACAACACAAGCACATGGAATATGACTGACAAGTGGGGGCGGGGCCAGGTGTGATACAGGATGTAATATCCACAGATTACAATGGAAAGGTTATTATAAATTTTTTAATTATTTAATTTAATTTTATTGTATGTATTATTTATTTATTACATTTTATTAATTTTTATTTTAACCATTCACCTCAAAATCAATTAATTGTTAACTGTTTTATATCTGTGTTCTGTGAAGATCCTAAGGCAGCTAAAAGACTGCTGTAACCAGTGCAGTGTGTTCCATATAAGGCCTTATTTGACAACATACATGGGCAATGAAAATGGAAAGCTGCTTTGTAGAAGATGTTGGCCTTGTATAGAGCCATTTGGGATATGAGTTTTCTGATGGATAAAATGGCTGGCAGAGATGGAGCTCCAGACCTCTGTGATTCATGGCTGCACTCTTAAAGGTCACCTCTCTGTCTCTATCACTGCCTCTCCAAACTCTCTTCCACCCGCTTTGATCTCTGCTCTCCAAAACATGTGGTAGGGCCACTAGACTCTGTTCACACTGAATAGATTGAGTGGAGATTGGGTTTTTCAACATGGTGTCAGTGGCTTGTGAATGTTAGCAAATGTAGTTCAGCACCTGCTCCATTGCTGCGTCTTCAGGAAAGTCCATCTTGTCGTCATTTGAAGCTGTTGTGTTTAATTTTAGCTGTAGTTGGTGGCAGTGTCTTTTCTCTTCAGCTGACACCGTGTTCCTCTAAAAGGAACAGCGCTCATACAATAGGGACGTGTACCTCATAATAATCATACAGCTTGAAAATATCACAAATAGTCTCTGGAATCCACCAGGCAAATCCAATTGAAAAGCGATAAAGAGGCAGCTTGCACTTTCACTTATCATGATTGTGATCTGGCCCTTCTATTTAATTGTAAGACCCGACACATGACCACAGTTACCGGTCACCCTCTCTCTCCACAATCAGATGCCTGACTGACTATTTCCCCTAGGGGATTAGATGTTTGGCATCAGGTATTTGTACTAATTTAATTCTAATGCATTTTGGTTCACTCTCTTTCATCAGTTTCATTCTGTGGACAGGGAGTGCTTGTAGATATTCACAGTTTAAAATAAGATCTTCTTTGATAATTTTTTATCAAAGAAGCAGTTTTACTATTTGACATAGCAGTAGTACTTCTGTTTTATCAGTAGGCATTTCTACTAATTCAAGCTTTTCTATCTCTAACATAGTAGTTGAACTGTAGAATCTAGAAGCCTAGAAACCCAGAAACCCAGAATCTAGATGTACTCTGGTACCTGGCACACTACACAAGGTTTGGAAGACCCCCCATGACAGCCGGTGCTGTTTCTGGAGTGAGCACACGCTTCTTGCATAGACAAATACCAGTAATATCACTTGCCTATGCAGTAATTAGCCCCAGTTTCAGAACCCATATTTATTTCAAAACAAATATCATGGTGATCAGATGTAACTTTGTGGATATAATGAGTTCATTTTCATGCCATATGTAATGACCAGACCAAAGGTGTGGTTAGATTTGTGTGCAGGACCTATTACGCTGGGAGACAAATGTATAGAAATGCTGTCCTTAAAGGGTCAGATATGTTCCCTATATGTACTTGAAGTCACTAACAGCTAAAAAAATGAAGGAGAGCTAATACTTCATGAAGTTCTTCTCTCTGATGTGCAGGTGTACCAGGAGGCCACGCACCTGGAGCAGAGGCGGGATGGGAGCTGGTTCTTCATGAAGTTCTTCTCTCTGATGTGCAGGTGTACCAGGAGGCCACGCACCTGGAGCAGTTTGTCACGCGCTTCCTGCTGAAAGAGACCACCAGCCAGCTGCAGTCGCTCCAGAGCTCGCTGGAATGTGCCATGGAGACTACGGCAGAGCAGACGCGGCAGGAGAGGTGAGTTCCTCACCACAGCACACCTCCACCACCCCAACACACCTCCATCACCCCAACACACCTCCACCAGCCCAACACACCTCCACCAGCCCAGCACACCTCCACCACCCCAGCACACCTCCACCAGCCCAACACCCCTCCACCACCCCAGCACACCTCCACCAGCCCAACACACCTCAATCAACCCAGAACACCTCCACCACCCCAGCACACCACCACCACCCAAACACACCTCCACCACCCAGCACACCACCACCACCCCAACACACCTCCACCACCCCAGTACACCTCCACCACCACAACACACCTCCACCACCCCAGTACACCTCCACCACCTCAGCACACCTCCACCACCCCAGTACACCTCCACTACCCCAACACACCTCCACCACCCCAACACACCTCCACCACCCCTGTACACCTCCACCACCCCAGTACACCTCCACTACCCCAACACACCTCCACCACCCCAGCACACCTCCACCACCCAAACACACCTCCACCACCCCAGCACACCTCCACCACCCCAGCACACCTCCACCAGCCCAACACACCTCCACCACCCCAGCACACCTCCACCAGCCCAACACACCTCAATCAACCCAGAACACCTCCACCACCCCAGCACACCACCACCACCCAAACACACCTCCACCACCCAGTACACCACCACCACCCCAACACACCTCCACCACCCCAGTACACCTCCACCACCACAACACACCTCCACCACCCCAGTACACCTCCACCACCTCAGCACACCTCCACCACCTCAGCACACCTCCACCAGCCCAACACACCTCCACCACCCTAACCCACCTCCACCACCTCAGCACACCTCCACCAGTCCAGCACCTCCATCACCCCAACACACCTCCACCACCCCAACACACCTCCACCACCCCAGTACACCTCCACCAACCCAGAACACGTCCACCACCCCAACACACCTCCACCACCCCAGCACACCACCACCACCCCAGCACACCTCCACCAGCCCAACACACCTCCACCAGCCCAACACACCTCAATCAACCCAGTACACCTCCACCACCCCAACACACCTCCACCACCCCAGTACACCTCCACCACCCCAGCACACCTCCACCAGCCAGCACACCACCACCACCCCAACACACCTCCACCACCCCAGTACACCTCCACCACCCCAACACACCTCCACCACCCCAGCACACCACCACCACCCCAACACACCTCCACCACCCTAGTACACCTCCACCACCCCAACACACCTCCACCACCCCAGTACACCTCCACCACCCCAACACACCTCCACCACCCCAGTACACCTCCACCATCCGAACACACCTCCACCACCCCAACACACCTCCACCACCCCAGTACACCTCCACCACCCCAGTACACCTCCACCAGCCAGCACACCACCACCACCCCAAAACACCTCCACCACCCCAGTACACCTTCACTACCCCAACACACCTCCACCACCCCAGCACACCTCCACCAGCCCAACACACCTCAATCACCCCAGTACACCTCCACCACCCATACACACCTCCACCACCCCAGCACACCACCACCACCCCAACACACCTCCACCACCTCAGCACACCTCCACCACCCCAGTACACCTCCACCACCCCAGTACACCTCCACTACCCCAACACACCTCCACCACCCCAACACACCTCCACCACCCCAACACACCTCCACCACCCCTGTACACCTCCACCACCCCAGTACACCTCCACTACCCCAACACACCTCCACCACCCCTGTACACCTCCACCACCCCAGTACACCTCTACTACCCCAACACACCTCCACCACCCCAGCACACCTCCACCACCCAAACACACCTCCACCACCCCAGCACACCTCCACCACCCCAAACCACCTCCTTTACCCCAACACACCTCCATTACCCCAACACACCTCCACCACCCCAAACCACCTCCTTTACCCCAACACACCTCCATTACCCCAACACACCTCCACCACCTCAGCACACCTCCAACAGCTCAGCACCTCTGTCAGCCCTGCATTCCCACCATCCAGAATGACCACTGTGCAAATACTACTGTAATCCAAAATGAGTTCCTTTGCAACCTGCTTGCTAAAATATGGTTTCTGAATAGAGTCCACCTGTTGCATAATCACTCGGTCAACTGGCCCTGTTTAAATCCGCACAAGATTTAAAGAGGAACATGTATTTTGGGTCCCACATTTGACACTGCATGTCATAACAAAAATAACTGTGTACACTGCTGAAAAAACAAACATAGAAGCACACAGTATCAGTTGAATACCGAGTCTACAACAAAATGTGTGAAGGAGTTTTACTTTCCTTACCAGACAGTTTTTTATAGCAGTGTGAGTGTAAGTCTGTGCCCTTAAATAATGAGGATGTCTCATACACTTACAAAATAAAAGCTTTTCCTGAAATGTTTTTTTAAATTATTAAATATCCCTCAAGAATCTTCTTTCAAAGATACCTTTCAAAATATGGAGAAGAAGCTATTTTGGGTGAAATAATTTTATGCCCTTGTCACCATTTATCACAATTGTCCTTGTCAATAGTTCTGCATTAGACTAGCTGGCCTGACACCTGTAATTACCTCTGCCATTCAAAGGCTTTCAGATCTCAAGTAGGTCCAGACACAACCCACCCCCCCCCCCCTTCGACCCCCGACCCCACGCACATTTATTGCAATCATGCAGACATATTGCCTGAATGTGTATGCTTACTGATTTTTGCTTTTTCCTTTTTGAGAGCTTACTATAATGTGTCTCCACTCTATAATGTGTGAAACCATGAAACATGGTACTCCCACGTTATTGTTCATCAGTGTATGTCTAATACAACCACAGCTTCACAGGACTTGAGCAAGGTTGATATAGTGAGCTGTTGTAAGCCTTTATGGAGCTGCTCCGTGTACTAAAACATCGCAATAATTGCACGGCTCATGCTAGCAAAGAGGTAAACCCAGGTAATGTTTTGCAAAGCCGTGCGCAGAAAAAGTGACGTGTGGAATTGCACAATTGATCTGCAGCTCAGATATATGAAAGCAAACCAATGATAATAAGTCCCTGTAGGAAACAGGTGTAGAGTCCTGGGTGTAGACGCAAGTGATAAGAACAAACACACCTGTAGAGTACAGAATGAACTGGTTTGGTTGGTTTCAGACCAACACTTGCATGACTTCACGGCCTAGAATGATGTGTATGTGTGACAGTGAGCACGTCTAGTATTTTGCCCTTTCCTGTGGCATCATTATTAGCAAACTGATCGCACACGCATTGAAAGTGTGGCGGGGGCAGGGCCCGGCCCAGGAAGCACCAGAACCCCTCTCCCGTCTTCTGCAGGCTGAGAGGCAGCATCAGCCACCCTCACAAAGGGCGTGCGGCCTCTTCAGCACTCCCACAAGGCCACTCAGGGTCTCCTCCACTCCAAACCCGTCTGCCTTCCAGCGCCACTCAGCTTAGGGAGACTTTTGTTTCATACACAACATGAGCGGATAATGGTTTCCTCTGGAACAGTGAAGAAAGGGAACAGAATAAAAGGAATCAAGAATGGAACGTCACCTTTATTAATATTTGTATACGTTTGTGAAGTGTATGTGTTATGTATGTATGGTAATCCTGTAACTATCTAAGATTCGGGAACAGAACATCGGTATATCTGTTGTGTGGTGGGTGTTGGTGATGTGGGTTTGATTCCCCGTGTGTGAAGCTGTGTTTAAAGTGTCCAGTGACCATAGCAAATTGAACCAGGGCAGCCGATTGTCTATTCTGTGTGAAGTGTTCAGCTGCACTCTCTTGGGAGAGGCACGGTGCGGCACGATGAAACGTGGGGGGTGAGTGGCGGTCTGTGGCCGCTCTTTATTGGAGCGCTTCTGGTGTCTGCTCGTCTGCCATGCACCTTTCATCTGAGCCACACACACACACACACACACACACACACACACACACACACACACACACACACACACACACACACACACACACACACACACACACACAAAGGCTCTCTTAGATGCCATTAGGTATCATTCCTGCTGATGGTCCACTCTTCTGAATACGAGTACTGAGTATCAGAAAATAGGGGTGGTGTATCAAAGGCACTGCTCTGCTGGTTTTTGACTGAAACCACACCACACTCCTGGAGTCACTGGCTGTGAAATTCCTTTGACTCCTTATTGTGTTAGAAAAGTGTGATTTTCAGATCAGCATTAAAGATTTGCATAGTCTAATAGGGTGTGAAGGTATAATGAAGGCCCAGCTGAGCGGTAATCTTTACACCTGCTTCCCCCTGTTTGTTTCAGCTGAGCAGTGTTCAAAAATAGACTCAGTACTCTGTCGCATGAAGCTAATGGGGAGAAATTCCCCTCTAACTGGCAAAGTTAGATGATACTAATTATTCAAATGCTTTACCAAACCCCATGACTGGCACTTTGACATTTTGTAAGGAATAGAGTCACTAGAAGATATCTTAGCCGTTGTAGCGCACTACTGTATGGTCTTTTGAAAGTTTTGGGAGCGCCAGCAAAACATTTAAAAACATGGCTAACTTTTAATGGCTAATAGCAAACTAACTGATGCTAGGTGATGACATCGGATGTGACTAACGATTTATTGATATGTGCTTATTTCCCATAGGAGACTGAAAGAGGTCTAGATCTGATATAGCCATTCTCTGTTCTTGCCCTTTCCACTTTGTTTGTATGTGTGAGGGTTATCTCTCTCTCTCTCTCTCTTCTCTCTCTCTCTCTCTTTCTCTGTGTGTGTGTGTGTGTGTGCGTGTGTGTGTGTGTGGTCTCAAATCACAGACAGGGTCCCGTGAAGCCTGAGGTGCTGTCGATTCAATGGTCAGGCAGGCGATCCAATCGGAGGCTTCAAAGGAATAACAGCTTGTCTCCAAACAACCCACTTCTCAGTCTCGTCAGTTCAGGTGTTTATTCTTAGTCCCGGCACTCCAGAGGACTCCATCCTTCCCCCCCCCCCACCCCCCGTCTGGGCCAGGACACAGGAGGGGGTGATGACTCGCCTCACCACATCTAGCGCTACGGCTTTTCTAAAGGAAATTGTAGTATCGATCCACTGGGTCTTTGCAATTTTTCAATAGTGCTCTGGAATGCCTATTGATGAATGTTATTTAGCGTGAAATTGCATGCGGTCTCCAGACAGAAGGCGTGCGTTTGGCACAATTGTCACGATTAGCAAGGCAGTCTAAGGGCGGAAAGGAAAGACTAGCACAGAATTCTAGTGACTTTGTGCCATAACCCTTAAAATCTCTCACATACTTCCAGACTCTAGCACCACTGGACTGGATTTAATTTAATTTAGATCAGAGCAGCCCTGAGAGATACAGAGAGAAAGAAGAAAGAGAGAGGGAGAGCTTGAAGTACAGAAATATTTACTTCTTCAGGTCTATACGAGGAGGACAACCAGTGGATAACCCAGGTCAACAGACTGCAGAAGCTAATCGATCGCCTGGAGAAGAAGGTATCTGTTGGTGTGCTGTTACGTACATATACTGTCATCTGCACAATTATGTGTAAGGGTGGGCTTGGGCTCGTTACATACATTTCACTGTTCACTCTTCACCCTCTCTCTCATTATCACCCTCTCTCCCTCTCTCTCCCCTCTTCCCCATTCTTCCTCTGTCTTCCTCGTCCTCACACTCTTTTTTTTTATTTTAAATTGCCCTGTGATTTTGCCACACGTGTCCTGATGTGGGGTTAATCATGCAGTGTGGCGTGAATGTTTCGCGAGGTTTCTGTGTTTTACACTCACTGTGCTCTTTCTTGTCAGGAGCTGCGTCTGGAGCCAGTAGAAGAGGAAGTCTTGGAAGGCACCACCAAATCAGTAACCCATCTACACCTTTCTCTCTCTCTCTCTCTCTCTCTCTCTCTCTTTCTCCCCTCTCCCTTTGTCCCTGCACTCACTCGACATTCAGAGTCATTTCTACACACTCTAGATGCTGTTGTCTAGGAAACAGTGGAGCTCTCAAGTTGTTCTTTTTTTCATCTCCGTCTGTCCATTTTTCTCTCAACTGGCTGTTCTATTTTTCTCAAAGTACTTTTCCAGCCCCATATTGCAGAGTTCAGGGACAGAATATAGTATGGATGTGTGTGAGAAAGAGAGGGAAGGAGAGAGAGGCAGACAGACAGAAAGAGAGAGAGAGAGAGAGAGAGAGAGAGAGAGAGAGAGAGAGAGAGAGAGAGAGAGAGAGAGAGAGAGAGAGAGAGAGAGAGAGAGAGAGAATGGAAGAATGTAAAAAAGCCCTGTGGTCCCCTGTGGTGATTGGTGGTGAGCAGTGGAATGTGTGAGAACCTGAGAGAGAGACAGCAGGAGGTTTATTTTGTTCAACAAAAGTAAACAAATTGAGTGATATGAAAACACATACACACAGATTCAGGAAACAAGAAACCAGGTACTGACATCATAGCGTTTCTCAGACATACACCTCCAAGTAAAAACACTCCCCCCCCCCCCCCCCCCACCATTTGAGAATCTGTATGCTGGCCTGAACCATGAAGGCCACCTTCCAGACTCATTAAGCCTAGTATGACAACTGGGGGACAGGACTGTGTTAACGGCCAGGAACCAAGCAGAGGCTCAAGAGCACACACACACACACACACACACACACACACACACACACACACACACACACATACACATTATTCAAACACTAGTGATGGTCTAGAGCTGTATCGTTAACCAGAAAACGGCCCTAACTGAGATGACCTCAGGTACAGTTCTCCCTCTGTCCCAGGGTGAAGATGCTCTTTCCCATCACAGCAGCTCCCACACTAGAACCCCCTGGAGCCTGTGGAGACAGGGAAGAGACTAAATCTCAACACAGGCTCACCAGCACAGAGTCCCAGCACCTTTACTCCAGTTCCAGACCTGCTTCTGCCGTCCAGTTGTCTGGGCTGCTGCCTCTACACTGCGTGTCTGATACATCTCTAACCCTCAGATGGTCACTGGCCATCTGGCCCTGTGTTCACACAGAACCTCCGAGCAAGAGTTCTGATCTTCTGAAGGTTGTCCCTCATGTATAAGGACCATGTCTCCTTTACTGAAGGGAGATTGATTGAATTCGGCGGTCAGTTCTCCTGCACTGAGATGCTGTGAGGTGCCGTGGTGTGAGAGGGGTTTATTACCCATCTCTGAGTCTCAGCTCAGTCCTGCATCTTCCCTCTCCGTATCTCTCTCCCTTTCTCTCCCTCTCTTTTTCTCTCTCCCTTTCTCTCCCTCCTCCAGCACATTCTGATCGTGCAGCGCCAGCTGCGTGTGCTGGAGGACGGCCTGGACGACTTCCGTCTGGCCCTGCGGCAGTATGTCGACTGTGCTAGTGCCCAGACCGGATGCCTGCAGTGAGTATGCCACCCCACCTCCACCCCTGGGCCTCCGCCCCTGGGCCTCCGCCCCTGGGCCTCCGCCCCTGGGCCTCTGCACCTGGGCCTCCGCCCCTGGGCCTCTGCACCTGGGCCTCCGCCCCTGGGCCTCTGCACCTGGGCCTCCGCCCCTGGGCCTCCGCCCCTGGGCCTCTGCACCTGGGCCTCCGCCCCTGGGCCTCCGCCCCTGGGCCTCTGCACCTGGGCCTCCGCCCCTGGGCCTCCGCCCCTGGGCCTCTGCACCTGGGCCTCCACCCCTGGGCCGTCTCTGTGCTACATAGCTTGTACACGCAAGAAAATCAAAGCGGACAAAAAGTCGAGGTCGAAATTTTAACTCTGTATTTATTGGGTAAGGGTAAAAATGAAAGCAGAACTCTGTGTCTCACTGTGTGTCCTCATGTGTGTCTCGCTGGGTGTCCTGCTGTGTGTCTCGCTGTGTGTCCTGCTGTGTGTCTCGCTGTGTGTCTCGCTGGGTGTCCTGCTGTGTGTCTCGCTGTGTGTCTCGCTGTGTGTCCTGCTGTGTGTCTCGCTGGGTGTCCTGCTGTGTGTCTCGCTGTGTGTCCTCATGTGTGTCTCGCTGGGTGTCCTGCTGTGTGTCTCGCTGTGTGTCCTGCTGTGTGTCTCGCTGTGTGTCTCACTGTGTGTCCTCATGTGTGTCTCGCTGGGTGTCCTGCTGTGTGTCTCGCTGTGTGTCTCACTGTGTGTCCTCATGTGTGTCTCGCTGGGTGTCCTGCTGTGTGTCTCGCTGTGTGTCTCACTGTGTGTCCTCATGTGTGTCTCGCTGGGTGTCCTGCTGTGTATCTCGCTGTGTGTCCTGCTGTGTGTCTCGCTGTGTGTCCTGCTGTGTCTTGCTGTGTGTCTCGCTGTGTGTCTCACTGCGTGCCCTGCTGTGTGTACTCATGTGTGTCTCGCTGCGTGCCCTGCTGTATGTCCTGGTATGTGTCTCACTGCGTGCCCTGCTGTGTTCAGCCGTGCATCCTGCCGTGTGACGGTTCACGTGTCTATTCGTTTGTGCTGCAAAGATGACTCCACATGTTTACAAGTCCCGAATCCCGGTCTGATGTTTAAAACTGGGTTCTGATGAAGAGTGTCAGACAGCATGCTGTCACATGATTAGATTTTTCCCATGACCCAGGGCACCAGGGGCGTAATCATCCGCTCATCTCCAGATTGACATTAATTGCCCCTTAGAGTACGAGAGTGCAGGGAAAGATATGGAAAGGTGTGGGAGTGTAGATACAGATGACTCAAGCTGACTTTAATGTCTCCCTCCAAGCTGATAATTGAGAGCGAACCTCTCATATGGAAAGCTAATTACTCAGATTCACACATATTTTTCCGTATTTTATTTCAGTATCATTTTTGTTTTCCTATGTTATTTCTAGCAAAATCAAGCTAAGGCACTCGCATACTGAATTAAGATGAGCTGAGCTCAACTCGGCTCTAAGGCTAGTGAGGGGTGACTAGTTCGGTTTGCTCTCAGTGAGAGGAATGCATGGTCTTCACTGATGGAAGAACTATTCTGGAAGGCCTGGGTTTATTTCCTGGGGATGGTTTGAGTAAAAGAACCTGGCCAGTCCAGCACAAAGCAGTAAAATCCAAAGACCACATCTGACTCTAGACTTCCAGGATTTGAGCTGGACACTCCTGATTTAGTTACACAGAGTCCAGGAGGTGAGGAGCAAGAGAATGACTCACTCTCCATTCTGAATGACCGCACAATTGACGTTCACTGCTTGAGTACACCATAGCGAAGTCTCAAAGCCAGAACGTTATCTAATCATTGTGTCACCTTGTTCGAGCAGGTTGAACTGTACTGGGCTATTCATCTAGGTCCACGAATGATGTACTATAGCGCTAAAGGTTATTCATTTGCATGTTAAGGATTTTACTTTGCAACAGTCCTTTTGACAGAAAAGAAAGACTTGAACGGTGCTACTCACAGGTAATAATCCTAAATTTGTTTCTCTGTTCCATGAGCAGTATTGCAGTCCAGAGGATTGCTAATGAGTCTTGCTTCATACTGTATGAATTCTGGGAGCACAGCAGCGTGTGGAAGAAGTAAGCTCAGTTTTCATTCCTTATTTCTTCTTCTCTGTCCATTTGATTCCTTCCTGAATATATATACACAGTTGAAAAGATCACCAGTGCATGTCACTGTGTTTAATTAGATACTGATGTATTAATGCTCAAGTATTATTGCTCGAGTATGCATTTCTAAGTTGTTTATTGTGTGCTAGTCATCTGCAGACAAACTACAGCAAAACCTTCCAGAGGGGTAATGTGGATTTCTTAGAGACTCCAGAGATTACAACCACCATGCCGGTACCAGGTATAGTGGATATTCTCTATGGTGGCATAATCATCAGCCTAATTCACTGAGTTATCCAAGAAGGAAATGAGAACCGATCATATAATTTCACTAAACTGCTAACTTCTGTTGTAATCGTGTTTCTCCACAGCATCATGGTGGGTCCTGAACAACAATTAGAATCACGGATATTCTGACAGAAGTTACAAGGTTCTAAACAAAACCAGTATGGCATCGATGTTTCTTAATCATCTGGAAACGCACCCTTGTGTTAACGTTTGGTGTCAAGTCATGGTGATATATCATCAGATACCCATGTTGCTACATCATTAGCTCCTTAAGCTCTATACATTCCTAGATGTTAACTTCTTAAGCAATGACCCTGTCATTTGGATGGTGGCTCACCGCGCCATCATCACTCTCTTGATGTGTCATCAGGATTAGCACTTCAATCTGTCACTGGACAGCACCGCTATGTGTGAGCAGCAGTATCCTGTGCTGTTATAGCCAGTCTGTGTAAGTGTCATGGCCAGCGTCAATGCCTCCTTATGTAGCAGAACTTGTGAGCTGATCAACGAACAAGATTTGGACTCTGCTGATTTTGCATAAAGATGCACTGTTCTTGCTGTACGCCACGTAGTTTGTATACTTTGAATAAAGATGAGGCTACTGTACTCTTTTGCTTTTGTTCGGAATAGTATCATGAGCTTGGAGCTGTTTTGAGATCCTGCAAAACTCAGACTGTCCCGCATCAGTCTTGCAGATCAGGTATTACTGTAATCCTCACAAGGACACTTGACTCATTCATGTCAATCAATATGGATATGTAAAGATAGATATGTAAAGATGTATAGATCTGCATCGAGTGCTTTTATTTCTTAAATTACAGAACGAGGTTACTCATCAATACCAATTTAGTGATACAACACTGCCTCCCTGTGGAGGTTTATGATAAACAAACCTTGGTTTAACACAGGATACACACTATATCAGCCAAACCTTTTGAAAAAGTACATCTCACAAAACAAAACAAACAAAGCAGTGATGCAATTATGTCGCCCCCTCTTGTCTTGAAGAATCTGATGCGGTAATAGAAGCACTGATACATGACAGACTGCCTGTACGTCTTACACCATGACATGCATCAACATACCTTGAGAGAAAGGACTCACTCAGAATAAGTCGGGTTAAATGAGACTGCAGTGGAGATTAAGCAAAGAAGGCCTTATGAAATGCATAAAGATACACATTAAATAAAGTCCTTCGCTTTAAAAGTCAGATTACACTACAATTGTTATCAAGGTAGGACCTCTGTAATAAATAATCATTTCTTTGGCTTTGGGTATAGATATAAAAAAATCCCCCTGAAACACTTTCACATTATATAACATTTGACTGACTACACCATATGAGCTGGAATTATTACGGAGTCAAATTCACGCAAAGTTTTCCCACGCAATCTATAACCATCCTTTTCTTTGTAAATTACCGTCACCATGGAGGAAGAATGTAAATGCTCTTAATTACACACAAAGAACCACACATATGGTAGATTTTATTCATTTTATTGATAAATTATCATTTTTAAAAAGGCCCAAGCCATTTTTCAACTCAAGCTACAGTCTCCGTGTACGGAATATACTATGTACATGTATCGTGTTGTCACATTGAGAACAGGATTAGCAACTACAGTTGTGCCCGTTTGTCCTGACGAAGTTAGGGCGACCACGGCGACAACAGCCAGCTCTGACCACACTGGAGCCGGGCAGGCGCCAGGGGCCAGCAGACACCCGTGGTGCCCCGTCAGCGGCCCAGAACCAGAACACTGCTCTGCGGTACAAATGAACCAGGCTAAAATCATGCAGTATATGTACTTCTCGCTTACACCGATGATTCAAACTGGGAGGTTGCAGCATTTGTGAGCATGCTGTTCATCGTACTGGGAAAGACACGAGACTACAAGCTTATTGCTCACGGTTGAGTATCACAGAGTGCTTTCATCGAAATGGATCTGAGGAAACATCTCCATAAATTTGAAAGAACTAATGCATTTTTCATTAAGCAACCTCCCCTAAGACACACAAATAGGAATATTGGCACAGGACTGTAAGGAAATTTACAGATAACTGAACATTTGAACACAGTACCTTGTTGGGTGTGGGTTAATACGTAACGTTCAGCTAGCAGCAACAAAAACATAATAATTGCATAAAATTGTAGTGCAATGGGCAAGTTGTTCATACAAGATCATTTCTTTTGGTCAAGTCAGTAACAAAATGTATGTCCATCCAGTAGGGGTCATAATGACTCCATGCCAGTCAAAATCCACCAGGAATACCAAGCTGAATTTAGGAATTCCATTCGATCAAAATGAATACCTAACACCACAAATTTAAACGTATTCAAAATTCTTAATTTATCGGACCATTTCTAAGGTTAATTCAACAAATATCAGAGCCAATCGGTCTTTAAGCGTGTTTTCATGTTTACAACCCAGACTGGATTTCAGCTCTCCTAAACGGCCATTCACACGTACGCCTTTTAAAATCAGGATAAAACGAAATCCTTAAAAGGGCTCCTTAAGAGGATGGACGGCGTTTATGCGAAGGTGTTTTCCGGATAGCTGACTTTAATCGCTCCCCAGTAACAGGCTCGTACCAGGCAGATGAGACCCAGCAGATATGCGAAGACCCAGGACACATAGGTAGCGTGGTAACGACTAGCAAAGTCTTGAGTGCCCACCTAACAAAGGTGAAAAACAGGAGATTAACAGGTAATGGGCATTGGATGCAAACTAACACGATACATGAGATCTCAACTTTGAAATCTGTAAAGCTTTGATATAACGCTTACATTTTTCAGATTTTTTTTCACCGTGCATGTTCAGTGCATACTCTTAAATGGGTCAGAGCAAAGTGGATTATTTTGAACCGCATATAAGAAACAAGCCCTTTCTTGTTCAGTCATGTAACATTTTAAGTCTGGCATGTTACCGTCAGAGGATTTTAGAATTTTAAATCCACTTAACGATCATTACAAAATGTTCATAAATCAGTAACATACATGTCAGTAACATACAATGCGACTAGAACTCTCTCTTCAGGACCAGTTTATCAAAAATGGACAAATACCTTTATCCTTACAAATGCTAAGATTTCACTGATCAAGTATACAGTCACTTGCATATTACTTTATAACATAAAAAACTGGTTTTGGGGCAAAAACTCTACTGCCATTTGGGTAATCTTACATGTAGGGTGAATAATGCATTATTTGTCATACAAAAACAAAAAGACAGAACAGAGTGGAAAAGAAGAAAACACCATTGATCCAGTTGATCGAGTACTCACCGTTAATCCAATTCCGATGAAGATGCAGATCATTCCTACCGTGATGTAGGCACAGCAGCGTCTCCTGGGCAACGCACTGCCAACGGATGAGCTAGGGATGAGGATGGCATACAGGGTTAGGCTGAGGTCAAGGGTCAATGCCCCATATGGTGCCAAAACAAAGAAATCACAGCAAGCATCATCCCACAACTGTACACATCAAAAGGATCAGGAGCTTTAGCAGAACAACTAAAAGGGTCTGAAAAAGATTACCAGACATTATCAGACACTGCTAGCTGCGGCCATCCATCTGACAATGTCTGATCTGCCCTGTGATGGTTTTTGTCTTCGTAAGGCACTACTAAAACCACTGGGTATGTACCGGTAATTCTTCATATATCTGCTGTACAGAAAGAAGCAAGGGGGCATATAGTCTTAACCTGTTCTCTACAGGCCAGATGTAGGGGGGGGGGGTGTTGTACAAGCGTTTGTGATCAGATGAGGAATCACATGTCTCCCTCCCCCACTATGAAGGGTTCACAGCAGCCTTCACATGCCTCTCATGTGACTGGCTTCTCTTTTGAAATCACAGCGAATCACACGATGCGTAATCCCCCCGCAGATTTGCTGTTTAATTTAAGTTCCTGTCCATCGGTCCGTTGTCTCAGTGGTGTCTCAGCGGCGTCTCAGTGGTGTCTCCGCTTCGTCCTGCTCTTGCTGGTGCCCTCTGTGCTGGGCACCTGGTATCACATCGCTCTCAGCATGGCACAGCCACCCCAGGGGCATCTGCCCTCCCTCTCCCCAATACCCCCTGGGGTAAGTCCTGACCTCAGGCCAGTATTTCATGTCACACGCTTGGCCTGCGATGTGCAAATCAGACGCTGGCCTTGAAACACAAACTCAGCAACTCCAGGCATAAGAACCCAACTGCAAGAACCTGAACAGGGAAGCCAACATCGCCGTCATCCCAATATTGGGAGCCTGCACATTTGGCATAAATCCACATGGCAGCAGGAAAAATGAAAGCCACTTACATTTTTTTGCAATGCGGGCACTTGGCCAGTGTGTTAAATCTCAACTCCATCCACTGTGGGTAGAACAAAGAAAGTTTCAGAATCGCAATGAATCAAATAACAAAGAAAAAAATGTAAATAAACAATAATAATTTAAAAAATCACCCACTCTATTATGAGGTTAATAATCAAACATTAACTGGACATTTGATTATGACGAGAGTACAAGATGCTAATATGAGTTAGAAAAACTAGCTACCTTTGTTTCAACAAAATCAGTTTTTAAGATAGTGAAGTAAATGACACATTAAATTTGGAATTTCGAGAAGGGAAAATTAATGTTCAAAGGCAAAATGCAGTTATACTAAACAGGGTACATTTAAAATTACCCTTAAATATAAAATCACAGGAAACAATAGAGATTAAGAAAGAATAGAAATCCTTTTAGTCCATTTTATAAGGTCCTGCATGATGCCTCTGTACAGGAGACCAGTGATACGCTGGCAATTTACTGCTCATTTCTACACGATCATTAGTCTGTATGGGAGCAGAGAACGACTGAACACAGGGAGCATTAGGACCTGGAGGGCAGCGGAGGCACCATCAACAGGCCCACCAGGGGGGGACAGGGACACAGCCGCATCACTGTCCTGACACACACACGCACAACAGCAGTGTTCAGTGTTCTGCCGCACGTAGCAGCACAATAAAAGGGTGTGGAGAGTGAGGTCACCGGAGCCTCCTGTCAGGGAGGAACCTAGTACACTTTCATGTGTACTCTGGAGCTGGACGGGCCGGTTAAAGTCAGGCTACGGAAACCCGATGGTGTGGTAGGGAGAGAAATGTTTGTGAGGATTACACAGGACAAAAAAACTCAAAGCGGCTGACAAAATTCCTGGATATTTCTAAAGCACTATCGATTCTGGGTTGAAAAAATGTAAATATTTCCCCCAGCGCCGTGTACCGAGTACAGCGTGAATGCCTGGTGAGCGCGGGTGCGTGTACGTACGAGGAAGGTGTTACCGCAGTGGCCGCAGACGACGCGCAGGCCCTCGGGCTGCACGGGCAGGGCCGGCTGGGCGGGCTGTTCCTCGGGGATCACCATCACCGGGCTCAGGTTGATGATGCGTCTGCTGGTGGGTCAGTGGGAAGAGTGATGTTGAACACACAGGTCTCCCCAACCCCCCCACACTACTTGTGTCGTCGTACTACGAGTGCCCCTGGCTGTTTTTTTTTTACATCCATACTTAACGTCTAGACTCTTGAATACCGACAAGAACATTCTGGAAGCACCACTAAGAATACAAGCGCTTTTATACGGTTGAAACATGGAGTCACGCCTCACATGGAGATGTAAGCTTTGATGCTGGAAGGAGAGCATGCGTCTTGAAGAACGGACTCTGTATCGCCACACAGCACCGTGAGCTACCTGCCTGACGTTCTCAAAGGCCTGCCTTCTCTTCTTCTCCGGGGAACGGTGCGCTGTAGCCAATTTCTCACACTTACCAGTTGGGCCGAGGGCATCCTATCCTTCTGGACGTGTCTTTGCAGATTAGCAGGCAGTTGCAGGGACATCGAACGTACTTCTTTCCTGTTGGTGGGTTTTTGATGGGCTGCAAAAAAGTGTATAAAAAAAAATTAAATAAATAAAAGAAAAAAGTAATGCCACATTTATTAACATTTCATTTCACAAAGACCAAATGTAAAATCTTATTAAAGCCCCCCCCCCCAAAGTGAAAGTTTATCTAGGTGAAAGCATTATTTGCACATAAAGTTGCTGCCTCTGTTGAAATGTGTTTTATAGGCATGCTCCTTCATAATGGTTCTATGGTTACAGACGCTGCAGTATTGTCAGCGTGAAGATGTGCCGAGTCATAGCTGTGGAGCTCAGGCGAACACACGAAGCCCTCTCGTTTGAGTTAGACAGAACACCTCCGCACTCAACACTACCACATTAACGAGGTCAACTTGTTATGCAAATGGATGAATATTTAATCCATCTGAGCTACGATTTAACCAGCAGTGCGCAGACTGAAAGAGAGAGACACTCTAAAATGTTTTGACTCATAATGTCGGGAAGGAACTGAAAGGCAGGAGAGGAAGTGAGCACAGGATTACTTGATATACAATAACGCATTTCACATTCACAATAACAGGTTACAACACTCATCTAATATATTTAATAATGATCAATAGGATTGTACATGCAGGAATAAAAATATTGAAAGCATTTTAAAATGTTATACATGTCACAAAACATCTAGTATATATCTTTGGCCTGACCAGTACAGGTGATATACTATATATTTTTATCCAAATTCTCTTGCTAAAGATACAGAATGACCGAGAATCCATTCAGAATGCATTCTTGTTGAATGGTTGTAAAGTTTTCATCCGTCACATCGAGTTCAGACTCCTGGTGGACTCTCCCAGCCACATATAGTCCGAATCCACGAAGAGAAAAGATACGTGAAGCCACTGCGTTTCCCTGAACTCAAGGCCACGATCCCCTGTTGAGCATCCCAGTGATCTTGGCGCAGTACAACTTTAGATGACCAAGCGTGCAAGCTGATTGGCTGGTGAACTGCTAAGTGCCGAGAGAAAGAGGAAGTAGTCTTGGATGAGCCATTTGGACGTCCGTGTTATCGTGAAAGAAGTGGGTGACTGATGAAACCAGCCTTGATCTTCTTGGACCTGGACAGCCAGATCTCCGTCAATGCGACTAGAACACAGACTCCATCACACAACCACCCAATTTAGACTCCATATTATGCAATAGTCATCAGTGCGAGATTCACAATGCATATTTGTAAGAGCAAATGTGCATGTGCCTCACTTTAAGGAACACAGTTCCAAAGTTCCAAATCCAGCAGTAGGAGGATGATTGAAATCTGATGTCCCACGTTGGGTGCCCAGACTATGTCATGGGTGTGTGGGAATCCTGAGAATTCTGACCTTTGAATGACAGAGCCGTCAATGCCTAGCAGATCTCATAGCTTCCAGTGATAAATGTGTTCTGTTTTAGGCATCAACAGTATCAGTAATGTCATTGACAAAGTAGCTGTATCCCAATCTGTGTGCAGAATGCAAGTTTTGGGGATAAAACATCTAGTTTGAAGAAAATAAATACACAAGGCAGTGAGAAGTGAGAAGGAGACGGAGAGAAGGACACAGGGAGATACAAGATGTCTTGTGACTCCAATTATATTCTACTGTTCTCCTTTCCTGTGTAGGATTTCCTTATTTCAAGAGGTCGTTTAGGTCTTCACTCCCTGGATCCCAGAGAGATGAGGAGAATAAGATGACCACAAAACAATCGAAGGGCCATCTGGTCCTGAACCGACAGCACACTGTTAGCTGACTACCAGCTCAGAGTGACTTACAGTGAGGAAAATATATATGATATTTATTTGTGTGTTACTGCTCGGTGAACACAGCCTGATCATCCAGACTAGCTGATATAAGAAAGCACGACTACCCAGAGATTAGAGGCTCTGCCTGCAGCGCAGTACTGAGAAGGCTGCACTCTCTCAATGAATGAGAAACATCCGAGCAAATAAGTCAAATTTAATTTACAAATTTACGAAAGTTGAGATGATACACCTTAACTGTGTTTCGGTATAATGCTAACAAATATAATGCCCATTCTGTTCAGAGAGAAATGAGAAAGTAGCAATTTGCCTGGGTTATATATACGTATGTGTCAAAAATCATGGGACAGGAACTAGTATGATGTAGGCCCAGAAAAGTACAGCGGTTCAACGTATCGGGGACTCCACAAGTGTACAGAAGACGTCCGGATACAGTTTGTACCAGAGTTGCTCTTCTGTTCACACAGAAAGTTCTAGCCAGATGTCACTGGTCTCGTTCATTAAGCCCCCGTGGGTGGCTGGCGTGTTGCTGACCACTGAGGGTGGTAATGCCCTCTACGACATCTTCACGCTGTGGTACTGAGGACTGAAATGTTCGCACAACTTTGGAAATTGAATGTCCTGTCCGTCAGGGACTCACCACCATGCTTTGCTCGAACTACGATAATTCACACTGCCTCGCCATGAGCTGCCCAGGGTATTTATTTATTTACTTACACACCCTTCTTTTCATTATATCATCCCAATTGGAGTTCTTTTCAAGTATTACAAAAGTTACACATTTCCTTAATTGCAATGATCTACTCATGTTGTTTTGCTGCAATGATGCTTTGGCAATGCCGTGGTCATACCAATAAAGCTTACTGAACTGAAACAAATAGAGATTGAGACAAAGAAGAAAACTTGGAGAAGAGAGAGATTCAAAGTGCGAGAGACGCAGAAAGAGTGAGTGGAGAGACATGAGTGGAGAGAGGCCGTCTTACCGTGGCCTCGTTGCAGACCGTACACTTCACCACGTGCTGATGGAGTTTGCCATCCAGGTTTATAAGAGACTGGCACACACGGCAGTTAATGACAGGAACCCCTCCTGCATCTGGACTGGCGATGGCTGTGTACGGGGGAGGAAGCTCAGCTAATGGGGTGGAACCACACACACACACACACACACACACACACACACACACACACACACACACACAGCTGTTTCATTCCAAAGTTTTATATACTGCTACCATGGGCATCCTGATCCTGTTCATCCAACACTGATAGTTTGTTGCTAGCGTTTCTGACACCGATGTGCTTCCTTAAAATGAAATGAGGTGAGTGCGTGTCAAGCGTGAAAGCATGCCAAGGCTAATACCTTTTGAATACCTTGCAAGCAAGATATTTCAGCAAACTCCACCGCCTAAAAATAAGTGTGTGTGTACAATCATGACAAGATCTCATCTGGCACCACAAATATAAACTACTGCCTCAAATACTCTGAATTTTGGCTGCATGTTATAGTGAAATATAGGATTAGCAGTTATATTGCTTTATATTGAGGTTATGATATTCCACTTATTTCAAGCTTTTGCAATATCAGTGTTGCCACGAATGTTTAACAATTACTTATTACACAGCCCTCCCCTCAAATATTATTATTATAATATGTTAGGATACACTGTTCACTGCTGATGTTTGCTTTTTGATTCCATAGTTTACAAACAGTGTAATGAAGCTATTAAGAGTTTTCACACATTTAATCAGATTATTAAGCATTTGGTTTTGACTCTGAGGCATGACAGGGGCACCGTGGCTAAACCTTTGCACCACACTGCCCAAAACTAACATGCACACAGAGTGCAGCATTACTGTAAGGAATAGTATGATCCTATAGGTATACTGTTAAAACAAAGGCCCAAACCACGCCTTTACTTGGCTAATTAAACATTGAGCTATGTCCCCTCACTGAAGTCTAGACAGAGGATAATTATAATCACTATTATGATTACATTTCAGGTCAAATAAATGTCCTAAATACTAAAACAAAATTCTGGTTGATTTCAATGAGCCGTTTATAAGATTTCGGAGGATCGATTTGTAGAAAAGAAATACACAGGGAGTGAGTCCTCTTCCAACAGAGACTGCCATGTTGTGCCACCATGTTTTTACAGTAGCCCACAAAGGCCAAACCAAATATTGGCTCTACAGTGTGCCTTTCACATTTTTAGGTTGAAACGGCAGCTTGAATTTAGCGAACATGAAGTAGCAAAACAAAATTAGGACAGGTGATTGCAGAAAACACTGGAGTGGCTTTTCCCAGATTGCTGATGAGGGACAAATGTTTCCAGAGCGATCCTAATTTACCTGTTTTCTGCTAGACAGGTGGCCTAATTTAGTGTGCTAAAATAAATGCAGCATGTTTGATAGCTTAGAAAAACATTAATTGGTACCAAGATTCATGTAAAATGCATAATTTTACATTTATGCAGCAATTTATCTTAATATATCTGGTTGTTGATACTGTAAATGGGAGAAAATATACCGGTAGTTATATTCTGAAAACGTACTGGACTAAAATAAATAATATTTTTGCCATTAGCATGTAAAGCTGTTAGTTCCTCTTAGCAATAAAGTACAACTATAACGGGGAACAATTAACAATATTTACTACCTTTCATGGACTCTATAAACCTCTAGTTTTACAGACTAAATAATTAAATGCAACTTCTGTCTACCTAAAGTAACCTCATTACTGCAGGGCTGATTTTGAGTGGCAGTCCACTCTCAGCAGTGACAGTGATGTGTAAAAACTCTGATGCGCTCGTATCAAATTCACTGCTGTACTGCCACCGTGTCAGTGTTGTTGATTTGGTACATGGCTTACATCACTTCCTGTCAACGGGAGCCCTGTGGTTCTCAGTGTGTAATACAGTATTATTATTTATAGGTATTTATAATAAATGTAAAAAATATATATAATTTTCTTTTCAAATGTTTGAACATAGGAACTATTTGCTACATAATCCTATGCTGTAAAATAATAACAATTTATACATATTTAATAGAGACAGGAGAGAGAGAGAGAGACAGGAGAGAGAGAGAGAGAGAGAGAGAGAGAGAGAGAGATATTTATAGTGAATTCAGCACATACACAGTGTAAATGATTCATGGTAATGCCGTGATGTTAGCTTTTTGTGTAAGAACAACACTGTCATGCAGCAACCTGTGACTAAACACATGTTGTCCAACTCCAATATTGGCTAAAGCAGTCTAGTTAGAATGCCTTTTGAATCCACAGACCTGGCAGTTTAACGGACACCGGACAACCCAACAATAATGCCTTTTTATTCTTTCCTTCTTGTCCGAGGACTCTCTTAGGATTCCCCATAAAATGTCCTGGCATCAGTGTTACATCGAGCTCAAATAGATTGGTCACCTAAAACATTTCAGTTTTTAGGGTTACAACAACAACCACTGAACTCAATGGAATAAGTTCATCTTACTAATGGTCAACACCAACTATAACTATATACCCAAGCTAATGCAAATAAAGGACTACATGAGATCTCTAGAACTGCCCCCCCCCTCCAATAATAGCAGATAAATTCACAATATTACATTGCTAAAGAATGGCAAATTTCCATTTGGTTTGTGATATACAGTTATACAATTAAAATGGGACCAGTTCACAGACACTTTAACTGTGGACTTGCAGGCTTTCTTTATGCCTTAAATACCAATATAGCATCTGCCTGTCCTGGTATGGGGGCATTTAGTTTCTGTGCCATTACTTTGCACTCCATGTAAAACGAGAGGCCTATTCCCAAGAGAGCGAAGAACCCTGGAGCCAGCTGCTGCCCAACCTCAAATCTGCACATGGCAGAAGACTTCATGAAATATACATATCGAGTCGTGTTTGGTACTGAACGTTTGGCAATTTCACTTGTAGGTCTCCACGTCACCCTTAAATATGCAGATCTATTCTTGATAGTTTACTTGCTACATGCTAACTTATGGGGCAGGTTTTATGTTCATTCATAGCACCGCTGTCTTAATGTTGCTTTGCATATTAAAGTAAAGGAATGTGGCTGCACTGCATGGCTTAGCTATTGCTTTTCTGCAGGGTAAAAACAAGAATAGCTGTTGTAGGGTCGTTTGTTTGCAGATTTTGCAGAGATGTTTTTTCTACAAAGCCTCTTTTGTTTATTTGCAAAGCCTCTCCGAGACCTGCTGAAAATCACAATCCAAATCACAAGAACGGAGTCCTCTGACTGGACTTCAGTTCTGTTATCCTACAGCCGTAACCAGAAGCTGATAAAACAATTCACAGCTTTCTAAAGACTAGCTCATAGATTTCTTAATTGAGTACTAGGTTTATCTCAAAGTCAACACAGTATATGATTCAGTAAGTGAAAAACAAAGCCTTTTAGCGATTGTCATGGCAAGTCACTATTTTAAGAGGAGAAAACCTTGTCATCCTCACACATTATTTAGAATATACATTTAAATTGCATACTTATCACTGGAATAAGAATAATTCTATTCAGCGTCCTTATACTGCAGAGCAAGAACAGTGTTGCTGGGATTGGTTTCCACATGCTTGCAAGGAAGAGAAATGGAAAGTCAAACAGAACCACAACAATTACAACACTAACCAACACTGTCCCACACTGACCAGAGGTCAGCCGAGCAGTTAGTTCTTCATTAGCTGTGGCTCATGCTAAGCTCTCTTACACATCAGAATTAAAGCGTGTAGGTAAAAAGAAACAAAAATTAGCTTTAATACAGCATTTGGAAAATTACTGACACAAAAGCTAAAATCTCAGCATAAACATCTCTCATGCATGCATTGGACAGAATGTTAGTAAAACTATCCTCTACAAATAAGAGGTTTCAGGTTTCATAGGCTGCTCCTCAGATGTGTGTACATGCACTTTATTGTAAAGGAATATTTCTTGTCTGATTCATATCATGACCCTGCAAACACAAAGAAAAACACCCTGATGCTCACTGATCACTGGGGGACTGAGACTGAATAGACGATAACTGCAGGTCTATCTCAGCTGATCCACTTATACATTTATGGTCCTTCTACAAGTCATTTTTTTATTTTTATTTTAGTTAGGTCTGTAACAAGCTGTAACACAAAGCAATAATCAATGCACTGGCCCGTTTAAGATGATAAAAATGATGGAGTGAATGGACTGTTCAAAATGGAGTCTTGCAGTGCTAATGGGTCTGGACCAAGCCTCAAACTTAGACTGGGCAGGATGAGGAACCCAAGAGGAACACATGTTGACTGGGGGCATTTACAGTTTAATTCCAGTACAAGTGGCCGTCATAAACCACCCAAATCACCTCTGGTCATGTCGTTACTACTTCTGTGTGTCCCAAGCTGATTTCAGCCCCTAACGCACGACAGGAGGGGCGGTAAAGACTCGCCGGCGTCCTTCACACAGCCGACAGAGACTATATCTCAACCAAAAACCCAACATAAAGACCGAGAAGATAGATGTACGTGCGTGTGAAAGCTTCTCGTTGATAAAAACCTGCAGCTCAATTCACTCGCAGCGTAACGGCGGCAGGCTGCAACAACCCGGCGCAAACCTGCATCATTACTACAATTTCTCCTTTATTTTGGGCCTTGCGCTTTCCTGCCTTGTCATTTTATTTTATTTTATTCTTTTTATTTCCCCGGTACTGGTTGTGTAAGGTCTCGGACACACGTTATGTGGATAAGGGAGCTCGGCGTGGTTCACCGCGCTACGCCCGAAATGATTCAGCAGCTCGGCGGGTGTGTGTATTACCTCTGGGGCTGGTCTCCTGCAGGTACGGCGGGGCCGTGGGGGTCACGTTCCCGGAGTTGTGTGCGGACAGTAGCGGTGAACGCTCGTCCATGCCGTCGGAAGCCATTATTAGCAGCGGTTTGACTGAGAATTACAAAATAAACAACGTCTATGACTAACCGTTCCGGCGGTACAGAGTGGGGGGCTGCGAAAATCCAGCGTCGCTCCAGCAGCACGAAGATGAGGCAACGGAGGCGGGATCAAGGGGCGGGGCTGAGGGCGGGGCCAAGGGATGGCAGGATGGGGAAACGTGGGGGTCTCCCGCTAACCCGGAATATTCCGTGTACAATATGGTAATCAGTGTTGTGCCTTTAGCTTTACTGATTACTGATTGTTGGCTGTTGTCTTCCTTTTCTAAACACTGTATATTGACTTTCAAAGGCCGACAATAACAACAATAATAATAAATGTTTATGCGGCTTTAAGAAAACCTCAAGGACATAAATTCCAGAGCACGACGGTCTGTTGATAGGTGAACACGGATGATGAGAACTGTATCATCTCTCACAAACCTTTGATTTCTCCAAACAGGGCGTATCTCCAGTGGATAACAACTCACAAGTTCAGCTCCTAATGTTCTGGAAGTTTAACCTGTGGCTATATACAAATGATCTAACCATGGCTGAGCATTGGTTCATACTAAAAGATGTTGTAGGTGTTGCTATTAATGAATATTGGTGGCTCAGACTATTTCTCATTATTTAGTGTTGGGTTAGATCTTCTTCTTCTTCTTTCAGCAATTCCTGTTTAGGGGTCGCCACAGTGGATCAAACTCCTCCATCTGGCCCTGTCCTGAGTGTCCTCCACTGACACACCAGCCACTCTCATATCCTCTACCACTGCATCCATAAACCTCCTCATAGGTCTACCTCTACTCCTCTTGCCTGGAAGTTCTATCCTCAAGACCCTCATACCAATATACCTCTCCTCCCTCCTCTGTACATGTCCAAAAACATTTTAATCTCGCTTCTCTAACTTTATCTCCAAAACATGCTACATGTGCTGGTCCTCTAATAAACTCATTTCTGATCCTATCCTTCCTCGTCACTCCAAATGAGAATCTCAACATCTTCATCTCCCTCACCTGTCTCTTTGTCAGTGCCACTGTCTCCAGTCCATACAACATAGCAGGTCTTACTACTGTCCTGTAGACCTTTCCTTTCATTCTAGCCGACACCCTTTAACATTTTAATATTACAGTGAAAAAATACAGCAATATATATAAATGTTTGAAAAAATCCTGAATATATAGACATTCAAACATAAGCACAAACACAATGTCAAATAAATATGTAAAACAAATCAAAAGACCTATAACTAGATTTGAAATTGATGAGTATTATGCTGTTTTTAATTTGATTGTGATTGTGATTTGAATTAAGACCTCGGGTTTTGTGGTACAAAATTCCGGCCAATACCAGAATGCTATGGTAAAAGGTTCTTACTTTACGAGTATAAATACATTTTTGTGTATAACTTGTTTAAAAAATGACTTTGTAAGTTATACATTTCTCAAAACTTTGTATTCACATTATACCATTAAACTTTACAGATAACAGCTAAGATATTTACAGGAAATGATCTACAGGATATTTCTTTAAATATTCCATAGTGCAGTTTGGCACACAGTCAGACAACAGGCTTATTAATTCATGGGACTGTAACTAAATCTTATTTATTTTGTGAAACGACACAACATTGATTGCTTATCATTTATCATTTATCTACCTGTTTTACATTTAATTGTTTGGCTTATAGTTTGGCAATGATCGACAGTTTAAGCGTACAGCACCCCCTAGTGGACTGTATGACTCAATGTAACCTGGATTTGCATTTACTTTGCATTTAGCCCATGTTAGATGTTACACAAGGTGGTGATTCAGCATGAAACATGAGTGGTTATAAAGTTCATGATATTCAGACTTGCAATCCAATCCCATTAAACAATGTAATTGTCACAGATTGTTGCAGTAATAAAAATATAAACCAAACATAAAGACTTTAATACTTAGGCCTATAATACAATATAATAGGATAGTTTCTATAAAATGTGTGATGGTTGTTGCACATTTTACATAGAAAAGCATGAGCCCCAGTAAACACAAATTAGTGATGTTTTATGGATTATTAAAATGTCAGGAAAATGTTCTTATTAAAGCCTGCAAGCAATGACATTCAACAGTGAAATAGCAACTGTGGCATTTCTAACAGTGAATGAACATCTTAACTTGAATCTTCTGTAGCATGGCTACTAGTGTTGTGCCAGAGCAATATTTTGAAAGGACAAAATGAAGCTCAGTAATCAGTCACTTTTCTTTACATTACCTTACATTACATTACCTATCTTTACAAAACTTTGTAATGGCACTTTTGTTATCATGAGAATGTGACTTTAAAGTCTATACGTGTGTAATATGCCCAGGGTTGAGGGCATGGAGCTATCGTGAGGCTTGGAAAGCCCTCAACTATCACACGTAATTCCTCCTTATCAGAGGACACCAGACTGGCGTGAAAACACGCTTTAAAACTCACAGCCAATCAAAGGTAAGACAGGACTCTCTAATCCAAATTGGTGGCCACCAGGGGAGGGACTTATCAAGATAAGTTGTTTATGAGAATTTGTTTCACTTGCTCAGTTTCCACCATAACTCAACCACCAGACTACTACTACCCGGTTTACAGAATTAATTCAATTCACCGAAAACACCTGAAAGGTAAGCCTATAAAGTAAGGCTTTGCCTGTAATGTAGGTGTTGAATACAATATGCAACATATGAAGACTGTTTAATTTGCTTGTCTCAGAAACAATTTTTAAAATCCTTATATAAACATTCATCATAAAAACTGCATGCAGTATAGCATTCCATTGCAAAAATCCCCTAACATGATGCTGCAGAAATAGAATGTGCCCTATTTTTAAATTCTTTAAATGTGTTTCATACTAATAAAAACAAAACAAAAAAAGTTATTGTTTATACATCTAATCTTTATGCTTATGAGATGCATTGTAGGAAGCATCTTTTTGCTTTTGTTTATGAAGTCAAAATATGTCATACATGTATTATAGTAACAGTAAATACATTTTCCTTTGTAACCAGTTCATGCATTAAATGGGCACCTCTCCTGGCAAGCAGCCTTGTATAAGCCATGGCAGAATCCAGAGACTACGGTAAAGTATTAATAACATACTGCATCCCACTATAATCTAAAGCAGGGGTCACCAACCTTTTTGAAGCCGAGAGCTACTCCTTTTTGAAACCCTATACAGCATTCCTGGTACGAGGTAGAACAGGCTGTACAAAGCATGTCAGTACCTTTATTTAATTTGTCTACATGTGACACCTAGTGGGTCTGTACCATGACGGTTCTGAAGTGCACAATTAGATCACTGTGTCTAATAAAGTACATTTATTTCATTTAGGATACTTTATTGTCATTGTGCTGCAGTGCAACAAAATTAGAGTGTGGCACCCCATAGTGTACTTTGCATAACAGTGCATAAAATATACAATGCCAGTAACAATGCCAAGAAACTATAAACTCTAAAGATATGGCTATAAATGTACAAACAATTTGCAAACATTTCGAAAATATACAAAGTATTGGACATTTTGCAAACATTTATTGCACATTGGTTTCATATTGCACATAGTAAAGTCATGTTATATTTAGGATAATTTTCATTAACAGGATGAAGAAAACATCATGTTACAGTAGTATTATCCTTCTGCATTTTAAATACATTTACAAATATATGTAGTGTGCAACATTTCCTCCTGAAGTAACTTCAGTGGTGTTTTCCTCGATCGCTTGTGTGATGTGATGTTTGACTGTTTAATGCTATGCATCATTGAGAGCCTGATCCACTGCTTATTACAGTTAATATAACTAAACCAAATAAGGTTATAGCTAGATACAACACTAATAAATCAGCCTCCAACAATCTGGCGCCTCCAAAACCAAACGGATGATCATTAGTAGTAATGGAGACAAAGTAGAGAGAGAGAACCCAGGTTCAAAGACTCTTCCTGTTTTGGAAGGATGTTGGCAATTACAATGCACATATGTAAATGTACACAATTTATGTTTATTTATGTAAATGTATTTATTTGAACAGTATCTGCTGTACATCCAAGTTTACTGGAAATATACTTTATTCCATCCATAATGAACTGGTATTTAAAGATGTTTTGCTTTCTCTACCTCATTTTTACAACATTATTTTTCAACATTAGTAAATTTAGAAATAAACCCATTACAAGGGTATATGTTATGTAACTTTCAGTATCCAGTATCCTATAGTTAGTTTATGACTGTGTGAACTATCCTTTATTTGTAATGCATAATCACACCTTCAAATTATGATGACAGACTAAACAACCATATCACTGGATTTTGCCTGTTCTGTCTGAATCTCTCACAGTTGGAGAATTCCTCACAGAATTCAAAGAACAGATCATCCAACGGGTGACACGGGTCAGTGACATCACTGAGGCCGTCATTTCACAGAGTCTGATCTGTGACGGGGCGGCCCAGCAAGTCCAAGATGCTTCTGCTGGACAGGAGGCAATGAGGCTTCTGTTTCAGGCCTTGGAAAGAGAACCTTCCCAAAACAGAGTGTCCTTTCATTTAATACTAAGAATGACTGAACCTGAACTCATTCAAGAGCTAGGTGAGTTTATGCTATTTTTTTTATCACTAATCAATAATCCCTCAATTACAAAACATGTATTTTTGATTTAATTGCAATGGCTTTCATTATTTATTATATGTATATATTGTTAGCATTTACTAATGTAAAATCATTACACTTTGTGCACTCTTTTTTTGTTTGTTAATGTAAAGCATTTACATAAATTTTGTGTAAATGTGCACAGCATTTATAAACTTCCTTTGTCTTTACATTATCATTGAATGAAAATTAGCCACATATGATTAGTACATTGATTAAATGAGATTCTTCCTATATTCCTAACTGCAAAACACAGGTATGTCTTGAGGTGCCCTTGAGCAAGACACCTAACCCCAACTGCTCCCAAGGCACCGGGCTAGGGCTGCCCACTGCTCTGGGCACATGTGCACCACAGTCCTCTAGTAATCACTAGTGTGTGTGTGTGTGTGTGTGTGTGTGTGTGTGTGTGTGTGTGTGTGTGTGTGTGTGTGTGTGTGTGTGTTCTAACTGCACAGATGAGTAAATGCGGAGGACACATTTTGATTGGGGCGAAAATCACAATTGACAAATATGGCAACTTAACTATGTCTGATGCCTCTGATATCTCTCAAGACTTAACCCTTCACTCTAACTCACTGTTATGGAACTTGCTTATGTAGTTTTGCCTGTATTCAATTTCAGAATTAACCAACTTTGCTTTAGTTATGCAGTAACTGTGAAAAAAAAACAAACCAAAACAGGAAACTAGAAACAGTCCATTCTTTTTAGGCCAGTGTGTCAAAACCTGAACCTGAGAACCCAAATGTCTTTATAGTACAGGGATTTATAGTGAGATGTTTAAGACAAAGACATTCAGATTCTCAATTTGGGAAATAAACCTTAACTAAGCCAAAGTGCTTCTTCAACAGAACAGAGACAACGAAACAGCAAGCATACACAGACAGAAATGGATCCATCTTCCAGAGAAAAGAAAAAGGAGGATGATAAGTGTGGACAAACGGATGATGGACAGACAAAGAAAGACTCGCTGAAGAGAAGAAGATTGGAAACGATTCAGGCCATAGAGCACATTGAGAAACTTTGGGAAAGAACAAAACACGAGAGAAGTGAGACTGAAAGGTTGAAGGAAAGAATCCACAGACAGAAGGACAAATTATCCAGGATGACGGAGGAGAAAAGACAGCTAGAGAAGATGGTGGAACAAATGAGGAGAGCTCTAGAACATGACAGAGAAAAGATGCACCAGGAAAGGGAGGAGATAAACCAGGAAAGGGAGGAGATAAACCAAGAAAAAGACAGGATTGAGCAAATAAGAGCTGACCTGCAGATGGAGAGGAAGGTACTGGAAAACAAGTCTGATGAAATAATTAGAGAGAGACAGAACGTAGAAATGATTAAGTATGAACTTGTGCAGGCCAAGGAGAAAATGGAAAGTTGTCGTGATGCAACAAGGCACGAGACAGAGAAAATGGAGCAAGCTAAGACTGACCTACAGATGCAAAAACAGGAAATAGAAAAAAAGGATGAGGAGACTAAACAGGCTAAAGAAAGGATGGAGCGAACCAGAGCTGAGATCAAAGAGGAAAGGAAAGATCTAGAAAGGAAGAGGGATGACATTAAGAGGCAGATCGAGCAACTAGAACAGATCAAATATAACATAGACAGAGTGAAAGAGGACGTGGAGCAAAGATGGAACGAAATAGAGAAGGGGGAACTGGAACAGAGGTCTGTAGTCCAAAGAGAGAAAGATGAACTGAGAAATGCACAATCTGAAGTTCGGAAGGCAAAGGAAGAGGTTGAGAAGAGCAAAGAAGAATCGAAGAGACTTGAAGAGCTGAGGGATGAGCTCCAGATAGTCAAAGTGGACATACAGATGAGCAAGAAAGAGATACAGCAAGAGAGAGAGAGTCTTGAAATACTGAGAACTCAAACCACAGAGAACAGAGAAGCTGCAGCTCAAAAGTTGGAGGAAGCGAAAGAAAAGCTTGAGGAGTTAGCGAATGTTAAAAATGAGATAGACAGAGAGAAAGAAGACATTCAGAGAGATAAAGAGAGAATCAGACAAGAGTTAATCGAAATTAGCCAAATGAAAAATTATCTTCGGATTTCAATGGCAGAAATTGAAATGAAATCTTCAGCAGCAAAAAGAGCCAAAGATGAGGCAGATGAAGTCAAGCGTAATGCCAAGGAGACAGAGCATCTGCTGAAAAAGCAAAGAGAGGAGATGGAAAAGAGAAGATATGAAACAGCGAAAGAGGAGTTAGAGCAAAGAGCTGAGATACAGCGAAAGAAAGAAGAGTTAGAGCAAATACACGACGAGCTCAAAAGAGCTCAGACAGCACTGCAACAAATAAGGGACACAGAAAATAACACTGCTCAGCAGATGTTACCATATTCAAAGCATGGGCGAGAGGATGCTCAGCAAACCAAAATTACACTTCAGGGAGAAATGGTCATTCAGGAAAGGCTGTCAGGGGAGATGGAAACATATAAACAAGAGCTGGAACAGCTTCAGATCCAGATACAAGAGAAGAAAGAGGAGCTAGAAAAGAAGCAGTATGAGACCATGAAAAATGATCTAGAACAAGAGGCTGAGCGACAGAGAGAAAAAGAAGAACTCAATAGGCTCCGGGTTGAACTAGAGATGGAGAAAGCTGCTGCAGACAGAAGCAGACAGGCCACAAGTCAAGACAAAGAAAAAATAGAGCAGATGATGATTGTGATTCGGGAGCAAAGAGAAGATATCGCAAAAAAACTAGAACAGACCAGACAAGCAGAAGATATGATAAGGCAAATGAAGGAAGAAATTGATCTTGAAAGAGAACATTTAGAGAGGATTCGGATGGAAACAGAGATAGAGCCCTATGAAAAAGTTAAGGACGAACTAAATAGACTGAGACAAGAAATAGAGACACTGTGGGATGAGGCCGAAAGAAGAGAAAAAGAGGACAGAGACACATTTCTGAAGGAAAAGGAGGAGATTAATAAAAAGACAATAGAGATGAAGACTGAGATGAGGAACATTCAAGATATGAAAGCGGAGTTAACTAGACAGAGGGATGATGTCGAAGCCAAAATGGAGAAGGCCAAGCAGGAAATAGATAAACTTGAACAACTGAAGGAAGACCTGCAAAGACAGAGAGAGGAGGTTGAGAACAAAATAGCAGAAACTAAGAGTGAGCGAGATGAAGTGGAGCAGATGAGGGTTGACATGTTGAGGCAGAAAGACGAAATTGAATCTAAAATGCAACTAGCAAAAATTGAGATGGAAAAGATGCAACACATCAAAGGTGAAATACAACAACAGCGAGAGAGACTGGAGGAGAAGATGTGGAGGGCAAAGAGAGAGATGGAAGAGATAGAAATCATGAAGAAAGAGATGGACAGGAAGAAGAAAGAGCTTGATCAGAGAATAAAGCGGGACATGAGAAAAAAAGACGAAATGGAAAGAATGAGAGAGGAGTTTCAACGATCAAAAGGAGGAATGCTACGTAAAAGATTTGAGACTGAGAAAGAGAGATATATAATGGAAAGTGTTAAGGCTGATAGCCAGAGAGCACAAGAGGAATTTGAGGTTAGTGCTGTGGAGAGAGATCTAGGTCTTGAAGGAAAAGAAGAGATGAATGCAGAGATCATTGATCTGATTGATCAGATTGAGAAAACCAGAGAAATGGTATGGAATACAAAGTTTCACATAGAAAATGGGATGAGGGAAAATCGAGTAGAAGCGTCAGACAAAGAGCTGATGAATGCGGAGATGCAGAGACTTGTTGCAGAAATCGAACACATCCAAGAGGCACTTCGAAGGCTTAAAAAAGAAATGGAGCAAAACAAGGAAGTCATCAGGAGGGAAAAGGAAGAGCTGAGAATGTTGAAGTTTGAGGTGCAACGAAAAACTAGATACCTAAAATACAAGGAAGAAAAAATTCTCAGGGAACAGGGAGAGTTGGAAGTCATGAGTGCCAAGATACAGCAACAAAGACATGAGCTGGAGCAACGAAAAGAAGAAGTGTTAAGGATGACTGAGAAGAGAGAGCTGATGAAGGCAAATACGCAAAGGGATATGGAGGAAACATTGGATACAGTGGTGACACTGAAATCAGATATGCAGGTTCAAACTGAAGACTGGGGAAGTATAGCTGATATAACAACAAAAGAGACCTACAAGGAAGATAAAACCACAATGATCAAGAAAGAACTTGAGAAAGAACGGGAGGCACTGGAAAGACTGCACGACGAAATTCTTTTGCAAAAAAGTAATTTAGTGCAACTGAAAAAAGAAGTAAAGCTGAGAGAAGATGAACTTGAACGTAAACAAGCTGCAATTCAGCAGCGGCAACATAAAGAAAAAATAAATATCCAGGAAAGAGAGGGCAGAGGAGATATCTTGAATAAGGAAATCAATGAATTAGAAAAGACAAAGTTAGAAATAAAGAAAGCAAGGGAAGACCAACATGCTCAACATTTAAAAGACATAGAAAAAGAAGAGGTGCTAAGAATGGAATTGGAGCAAGAGAAAGAAAGACTAACTCAGCTCAGTTTTGATATCAAAACACAAAGACAAACTATAGAGGATGATCAACATAAACTCAAACTTAAAGATGAAGAACTGAAAAGACTACAGAACAAACTGCAACAGCAGCAAAGGGAAATTGAAGAGGCGCAAACAGCTAACAGTACTGAGAAGTGGGAGCTCGAAAAAATAAAAAATGACATAAGTGTACAAGAAAAACAATTAAAAAGTATACAGGATATCAATAGGAGAGAGAAAGATGATCTTGAGGAGCTAAAATCTGAAATTGTTATGGAAAGACAAAAAATACACGATGGCCTAATTGAAGAATTGAAGAATGAAAGGGAAAAACTGGAAAGCATAAAACTGGAATATGAAGCTGTAAAACAATGGAAGATCAGAGTGGAAAATGATCTAGAATTCCAAAAACAAATGACTGAACACGAGAAGAAAATATCAGAGCAGATGAAATCCCAGGTAATAAGAAAAGTTGAGGACACGACTGAGAAGTTGAATCAGGAATCACAGGAAAGACTAAAAAAACAGGAGATGGCTGCAAAACCTCAAAGAGAGAGGGATAGTATAGTTGGTCTTGCTGAGGAGACCAGAAGGAGAAAAGAAGGCCTGGATCTAACGCAGGTGGAGATTCAGGAAACTGAGAAGGAGAAAAACGTGTTTGATAAAGACCAGATTCAGAAAATAAGACATGAGATGACGGAACTGGAACTCTTGAGGACTGAGATTAATGTGGAGAAGAAAGAGCTTGATCAGAAGGTGAGACAGGTTATGAGAAAAAAAGACGAGATGGAGAGAGTTAGAATTGAGATAGAAAAGGCCAGACAAGGACTACAACGGGATAAAGAGATGATTGAAGGAAAGAGTTATGAACTTAAACAGATGAGAGAAGAAATTAAAAGTGCAAGAAATTATTTTGAACTCTTCATGCAAGTGGATAGAAATTTAGATCAGGAAGACACAAGAGTACAGATACAAAAACTGACTATAGAGGTTGTGGGAATCATAGACATGGTGCGGAATTTAAAAACTGACATGGAACAAAGAATTGATATGAGCAAAACTGAGACAGAAGACAGAGAGAAAGTGACAACTGAAATACAATGGTTGATTCAAGAGATTGAAAAAATCAGAGAAAATCTTGCAAACATCAAGGAAATGGGAACTATTTGGAGAATAGACAAAGAAACGAGAATTATTGGGACAGCTGAATGTGACATAAAGGGAGAACAACCAGATATCACAACTGCAAACCTGCAGCAAGAGCAAGAGGTGTTGGATGAAGTAACACATGACATATCTACACAAAAGGATATGAAAAGCAAAAAACAATTGTTCAAAAGACAAATGACAGAGGACACAACAAAGGAGGATAAAGACATAAAAACTACAGCAGGACAGTTACAAAAGCAAAGAGAAGAACTTACCAGAGTCAACGAAGAACTCCGGATGTGTAAGCACGATCTAGAAATGGTTCTAAGAGTTACACAGGGGCAAAAGCAAATTGCAAAAGACATGGAAGACATGCTGAGAGAGAGAAAGAATGAACTGGATGTGATAACATCAGAAATAGAAAGGAAAGAACAAACTTTTGAAAAGCAGAAATATGACAGAAAAAATGTCAGAAAGATCAAAGAGGAAATTGACAGGAAAAAGGGTATCCTAGAACAAATAAATGCAGAGATATTAAGAAAAAGAAAATGGTTGGAAAAAGAGATGGAAAGCATTAGAGTAGAAAAGAAAGAATTAGAACTTACAAAAGTAAAAGTACAACAACAGATGGATGATGTGCAATTACTAAGAAATACTACACTTCTAGAAAGAAAAAGATTACAGCAGCTTCAGGAAGAAGCTCATCATCGAATACAAGGAGATAAAAAGATCAGGCATACAGCAATAGAGCAGAGAGACTGGCAAAAGACGTCATCTGAAATGGAGGGTGTAAAACTTGAGTCTGAGAATAAAATGAATGGAAGGATTCAGATAGAACAACAAAAATCAGAGGAGCGAAGACGTGAAATTAGAAAAGAAAATAATACACTTGAAAAAGAACGAAACAGGATTCTTATTGAAGTAACAAACAGAAAGAATGACGACCTGGAGAAGATGGTCGCTGAGATAGCAAAGCAGAAACAAGAAATTGAAAATGCCAAAGAGAAATTGGAGAAGGAGAGGGAAGAAGTTGAACAATTAATAAGAGAAAATCAAATGGAGAGGCACAACATTTCAAAGGATAAAGACATTACAACAAAAATGATAAATGAGCTAGATGAAATGAAGGCAAAGATAGATGCTGAACAAGAACATATTGACCTGGAAAACGAAAGAATGCTGCATGAGAGACAAGATTTTGAGCAAGTAAGGGAATCTACACAGAAAGAAGTTGAAGCTATGAAGAATGATTTGGAGAAGGCCAGGAGTGACATGAAAAAATTGGAGGAAATAGTGGCCACACTTGAAAAAGACAAAGAAGAAAACAGGATCCTTGTTGAAGTAACAACCAGAAAGAACGACGACCTGGAGAAGATGGCCGCTGAGATAGCAAAGCAGAAACAAGACATTGACACAACTATAAGCATTCTTCAGGAAGAGAAAGATGAATTTGAAAATAAAAGATTAGAGTTACAAAGCAAAGAGGAAGAGTTGCATATGCAAATACTAAAACAAAATGAAAACATGAAAATTGACAAAATAGGAATGGAAGAAAAGAGAAAGGAAATTGAAAAAGAAATGACCTTGATCCAGAGACAGAAAGAAGAGATTGGTAAAGAAAAGGAAGACATGGCAAGGAGGCGGCAAGAACTAGACATGATGAAAGATGAAATGGAAAGGGAGAGAGAAGAATTAGAGAGAGTCAAAGCCAAATTAGTAACCGAAAAAGTTTTATTGGACCAAAAAGTGAAAGATCTAAGCCAAGAAAATAAATTACTGGTGGAAAAGCTGAATGAAATAACAAAGGAGAGGAAGGAAATGGAAAAGACGAGGGCTGAACTTGATGAAAAACAACAAGAAATTAAAATGATGAATGAGACAGTGAAACAGGAAAGAGAGGATCTTACTCAAAAAGCGAATGAAATTGAAAGACAGAAGCAAAGCATGAGATTGAGTCCAGACTTTACAAGCCAACTGAAAAATGAGGTGGAAGAAATGAAGACCAAGTTGGAAGCTAAGCAATATGATTTTAATCTTCAAAGGCAAAAACTGGAAGATGAGAGAAATACTTTACAGCAGTCAAATGCATCTATGCAAAGAGAAGTTAATGATTTGAAGAATGCTTTAGAGAAGGCCAGAATGGATATTGTGAAGAGACAAGAACATGAAAAAGAGCAACACAGGATTCTTGAAGAGGAAATGTGCAGAAAGAGTGAAGAATTGGACAAGATGGCTGCTGAAAGAGCAAAGGAACTCAAAGAGTTTGAGACCAAGAAAGTGCTTCTTGAAGCTGAGAACCTTGAGCTCAATAGCAAATGGCTGGAGTTACAGATGACAGTTGAGGAATTGCAATCGCAAATCAAAGGGGACAAGGAAAAGGAGCTCACTGACAAAATGACATTGGTACAAGAGAGAGAATCTCTTGAAAAAGACATGAGGGAAATAAGGAGATGCAAAGAAGAGATGGACAAAGAAAAAGAAGACATGGAGAAGAAGTGGAAAGAATTAGAAATCATGGATTTGCAAGTGAAAAAAGATCAATACGAAATGGAGAAAATCAACAGCAAGGTAATGAGCAGTCAAATGATACTCGATGAAAGAGAGGCTGGACTGAATCAGAAACAGATATTTCTGAATGAAAATCTGAAAGAAATAAAGAAAGAACAAAATATGCTGGATAACATTAAGGCTGAACTTGAAAAGCAAAAAGAAGAAATTGAAAATGCCAAAGAGAAATTGGAAAAGGAGAGGGAAGAAGTTGAACAATTAATAAGAGAAAATCAAATGGAGAGGCACAACATTTCAAAGGATAAAGACATTACAACAAAAATGATGAATGAGCTAGATGAAATGAAGGCAAAATTAGATGCTCAACAAGATCATATTGACGTGGAAAACGAAAGATTGCTGCATGAGAGACAAGATTTTGAGCAATTAAATGAATCTACAAAGAAAGAAGTTGAAGCTATGAAGAATGATTTGGAGAAGGCCAGGAGTGACATGAAAAAATTGGAGGAAATAGTGGCCACACTTGAAACAGACAAAGAAGAAAACATGATCCTTGTTGAAGTAACAACCAGAAAGAATGACGAGCTGGAGAAGATGGCCTCTGAGATAGCAAAGCAGAAACAAGAAATTGAAAATAACAAGGAGAAATTGGAGAAGGAGAGGGAAGAAATTGATCAATTAATGAGAGCAAATCAAATGGAGAGGCAAAACATTTCAAAGGATAAAGACATTACAACAAAATTGATGAATGAGCTAGATGAAATGAAGGCAAAATTAGATGCTCAACAAGATCATATTGACCTGGAAAACGAAAGATTGCTGCAAGATAGACAAGATTTTGAGCAAGTAAATGAATCTACAAAGAAAGAAGTTGAAGCTATGAAGAATGATTTGGAGAAGGCCAGGAGTGACATGAAAAAATTGGAGGAAATAGTGGCCACACTTGAAACAGACAAAGAAGAAAACAGGATTCTTGTTGAAGTAACAACCAGAAAGAATGACGAGCTGGAGAAAATGGCCTCTGAGATAGCAAAGCAGAAACAAGAAATTGAAAATAACAAGGAGAAATTGGAGAAGGAGAGGGAAGAAATTGATCATTTAATGAGAGCAAATCAAATGGAGAGGCAAAACATTTCAAAGGATAAAGACATTACAACAAAATTGATGAATGAGCTAGATGAAATGAAGGCAAAATTAGATGCTCAACAAGATCATATTGACCTGGAAAATGAAAGATTGCTGCATGAGAGACAAGACTTTGAGCAAGTAAAGGAATCTACACAGAAAGAAGTTGAAGCTATGAAGAATGATTTGGAGAAGGCCAGGAGTGACATGAAAAAATTGGAGGAAATAGTGGCCACACTTGAAACAGACAAAGAAGAAAACAGGATTCTTGTTGAAGTAACAACCAGAAAGAATGACGAGCTGGAGAAAATGGCCGCTGAGATAGCAAAGCAGAAACAAGACATTGACACAACTATAAGCATTCTTCAGGAAGAGAAAGATGAAGTTGAAAATAAAAGATTAGAGTTACAAAGCAAAGAGGAAGAGTTGCATATGCAAATAATAAAACAAAATGAAAACATGAAAATTGACAAAATAGGAATGGAAGAAAAGAGAAAGGAAATTGAAAAAGAAATGACCTTGATCCAGAGTCAGAAAGAAGAGATTGGTAAAGAAAAGGAAGACATGGCAAGGAGGCGGCAAGAAGTAGACATGATGAAAGATGAAATGGAAAGGGAGAGAGAAGAATTAGAGAGAGTCAAAGCCAAATTAGTAACCGAAAAAGTTTTATTGGACCAAAAAGAGAAAGATCTAAGCCAAGAAAATAAATTACTGGTGGAAAAGCTGAATGAAATAACAAAGGAGAGGAAGGAAATGGAAAAGACGAGGGCTGAACTTGATGAAAAACAACAAGAAATTAAAATGATGAATGAGACAGTGAAACAGGAAAGAGAGGATCTTACTCAAAAAGCGAATGAAATTGAAAGACAGAAGCAAAGCATGAGATTGAGTCCAGACTTTACAAGCCAACTGAAAAATGAGGTGGAAGAAATGAAGACCAAGTTGGAAGCTAAGCAATATGATTTTAATCTTCAAAGGCAAAAACTGGAAGATGAGAGAAATACTTTACAGCAGTCAAATGCATCTATGCAAAGAGAAGTTAATGATTTGAAGAATGCTTTAGAGAAGGCCAGAATGGATATTGTGAAGAGACAAGAACATGAAAAAGAGCAACACAGGATTCTTGAAGAGGAAATGTGCAGAAAGAGTGAAGAATTGGACAAGATGGCTGCTGAAAGAGCAAAGGAACTCAAAGAGTTTGAGACCAAGAAAGTGCTTCTTGAAGCTGAGAACCTTGAGCTCAATAGCAAATGGCTGGAGTTACAGATGACAGTTGAGGAATTGCAATCGCAAATCAAAGGGGACAAGGAAAAGGAGCTCACTGACAAAATGACATTGGTACAAGAGAGAGAATCTCTTGAAAAAGACATGAGGGAAATAAGGAGATGCAAAGAAGAGATGGACAAAGAAAAAGAAGACATGGAGAAGAAGTGGAAAGAATTAGAAATCATGGATTTGCAAGTGAAAAAAGATCAATACGAAATGGAGAAAATCAACAGCAAGGTAATGAGCAGTCAAATGATACTCGATGAAAGAGAGGCTGGACTGAATCAGAAACAGATATTTCTGAATGAAAATCTGAAAGAAATAAAGAAAGAACAAAATATGCTGGATAACATTAAGGCTGAACTTGAAAAGCAAAAAGAAGAAATTGAAAATGCCAAAGAGAAATTGGAAAAGGAGAGGGAAGAAGTTGAACAATTAATAAGAGAAAATCAAATGGAGAGGCACAACATTTCAAAGGATAAAGACATTACAACAAAAATGATGAATGAGCTAGATGAAATGAAGGCAAAATTAGATGCTCAACAAGATCATATTGACGTGGAAAACGAAAGATTGCTGCATGAGAGACAAGATTTTGAGCAAGTAAATGAATCTACAAAAAAAGAAGTTGAAGCTATGAAGAATGATTTGGAGAAGGCCAGGAGTGACATGAAAAAATTGGAGGAAATAGTGGCCACACTTGAAACAGACAAAGAAGAAAACAGGATCCTTGTTGAAGTAACAACCAGAAAGAATGACGAGCTGGAGAAGATGGCCTCTGAGATAGCAAAGCAGAAACAAGAAATTGAAAATAACAAGGAGAAATTGGAGAAGGAGAGGGAAGAAATTGATCAATTAATGAGAGCAAATCAAATGGAGAGGCAAAACATTTTAAAGGATAAAGACATTACAACAAAATTGATGAATGAGCTAGATGAAATGAAGGCAAAATTAGATGCTCAACAAGATCATATTGACCTGGAAAATGAAAGATTGCTGCATGAGAGACAAGACTTTGAGCAAGTAAAGGAATCTACACAGAAAGAAGTTGAAGCTATGAAGAATGATTTGGAGAAGGCCAGGAGTGACATGAAAAAATTGGAGGAAATAGTGGCCACACTTGAAACAGACAAAGAAGAAAACAGGATTCTTGTTGAAGTAACAACCAGAAAGAATGACGAGCTGGAGAAAATGGCCGCTGAGATAGCAAAGCAGAAACAAGACATTGACACAACTATAAGCATTCTTCAGGAAGAGAAAGATGAAGTTGAAAATAAAAGATTAGAGTTACAAAGCAAAGAGGAAGAGTTGCATATGCAAATAATAAAACAAAATGAAAACATGAAAATTGACAAAATAGGAATGGAAGAAAAGAGAAAGGAAATTGAAAAAGAAATGACCTTGATCCAGAGTCAGAAAGAAGAGATTGGTAAAGAAAAGGAAGACATGGCAAGGAGGCGGCAAGAAGTAGACATGATGAAAGATGAAATGGAAAGGGAGAGAGAAGAATTAGAGAGAGTCAAAGCCAAATTAGTAACCGAAAAAGTTTTATTGGACCAAAAAGAGAAAGATCTAAGCCAAGAAAATAAATTACTGGTGGAAAAGCTGAATGAAATAACAAAGGAGAGGAAGGAAATGGAAAAGACGAGGGCTGAACTTGATGAAAAACAACAAGAAATTAAAATGATGAATGAGACAGTGAAACAGGAAAGAGAGGATCTTACTCAAAAAGCGAATGAAATTGAAAGACAGAAGCAAAGCATGAGATTGAGTCCAGACTTTACAAGCCAACTGAAAAATGAGGTGGAAGAAATGAAGACCAAATTGGAAGCTAAGCAATATGATTTTGATCTTCAAAGGCAAAAACTAGAAGATGAGAGAAATACTTTACAGCAGTCAAATGCATCTATGCAAAGAGAAGTTAATGATTTGAAGAATGCTTTAGAGAAGGCCAGAATGGATATTGTGAACAGACAAGAACATGAAAAAGAGCAACACAGAATTCTTGAAGAGGAAATGTGCAGAAAGAGTGAAGAATTGGACAAGATGGCTGCTGAAAGAGCAAAGGAACTCAAAGAGTTTGAGACCAAGAAAGTGCTTCTTGAAGCTGAGAACCTTGAGCTCAATAGCAAATGGCTGGAGTTACAGATGACAGTTGAGGAATTGCAATTCCAAATCAAAGGGGACAAGGAAAAGGAGCTCACTGACAAAATGACATTGGTACAGGAGAGAGAATCTCTTGAAAAAGACATGAGGGAAATAAGGAGATGCAAAGAAGAGATGGACAAAGAAAAAGAAGACATGGAGAAGAAGTGGAAAGAATTAGAAATCATGGATTTGCAAGTGAAAAAAGATCAATACGAAATGGAGAAAATCAACAGCAAGGTAATGAGCAATCAAATGTTACTCGATGAAAGAGAGGCTGGACTGAATCAGAAACAGATATTTCTGAATGAAAATCTGAAAGAAATAAAGAAAGAACAAAATATTCTGGATAACATTAAGGCTGAACTTGAAAAGCAAAAAGAAGAAATTGAAAATGCCAAAGAGAAATTGGAAAAGGAGAGGGAAGAAGTTGAACAATTAATAAGAGAAAATCAAATGGAGAGGCACAACATTTCAAAGGATAAAGACATTACAACAAAAATGATGAATGAGCTAGATGAAATGAAGGCAAAATTAGATGCTCAACAAGATCATATTGACGTGGAAAACGAAAGATTGCTGCATGAGAGACAAGATTTTGAGCAAGTAAATGAATCTACAAAAAAAGAAGTTGAAGCTATGAAGAATGATTTGGAGAAGGCCAGGAGTGACATGAAAAAATTGGAGGAAATAGTGGCCACACTTGAAACAGACAAAGAAGAAAACAGGATCCTTGTTGAAGTAACAACCAGAAAGAATGACGAGCTGGAGAAAATGGCCGCTGAGATAGCAAAGCAGAAGCAAGACATTGACACAACTATAAGCATTCTTCAGGAAGAGAAAGATGAAGTTGAAAATAAAAGATTAGAGTTACAAAGCAAAGAGGAAGAGTTGCATATGCAAATAATAAAACAAAATGAAAACATGAAAATTGACAAAATAGGAATGGAAGAAAAGAGAAAGGAAATTGAAAAAGAAATGACCTTGATCCAGAGTCAGAAAGAAGAGATTGGTAAAGAAAAGGAAGACATGGCAAGGAGGCGGCAAGAAGTAGACATGATGAAAGATGAAATGGAAAGGGAGAGAGAAGAATTAGAGAGAGTCAAAGCCAAATTAGTAACCGAAAAAGTTTTATTGGACCAAAAAGAGAAAGATCTAAGCCAAGAAAATAAATTACTGGTGGAAAAGCTGAATGAAATAACAAAGGAGAGGAAGGAAATGGAAAAGACGAGGGCTGAACTTGATGAAAAACAACAAGAAATTAAAATGATGAATGAGACAGTGAAACAGGAAAGAGAGGATCTTACTCAAAAAGCGAATGAAATTGAAAGACAGAAGCAAAGCATGAGATTGAGTCCAGACTTTACAAGCCAACTGAAAAATGAGGTGGAAGAAATGAAGACCAAATTGGAAGCTAAGCAATATGATTTTGATCTTCAAAGGCAAAAACTAGAAGATGAGAGAAATACTTTACAGCAGTCAAATGCATCTATGCAAAGAGAAGTTAATGATTTGAAGAATGCTTTAGAGAAGGCCAGAATGGATATTGTGAACAGACAAGAACATGAAAAAGAGCAACACAGAATTCTTGAAGAGGAAATGTGCAGAAAGAGTGAAGAATTGGACAAGATGGCTGCTGAAAGAGCAAAGGAACTCAAAGAGTTTGAGACCAAGAAAGTGCTTCTTGAAGCTGAGAACCTTGAGCTCAATAGCAAATGGCTGGAGTTACAGATGACAGTTGAGGAATTGCAATTCCAAATCAAAGGGGACAAGGAAAAGGAGCTCACTGACAAAATGACATTGGTACAGGAGAGAGAATCTCTTGAAAAAGACATGAGGGAAATAAGGAGATGCAAAGAAGAGATGGACAAAGAAAAAGAAGACATGGAGAAGAAGTGGAAAGAATTAGAAATCATGGATTTGCAAGTGAAAAAAGATCAATACGAAATGGAGAAAATCAACAGCAAGGTAATGAGCAATCAAATGTTACTCGATGAAAGAGAGGCTGGACTGAATCAGAAACAGATATTTCTGAATGAAAATCTGAAAGAAATAAAGAAAGAACAAAATATTCTGGATAACATTAAGGCTGAACTTGAAAAGCAAAAAGAAGAAATTGAAAATGCCAAAGAGAAATTGGAAAAGGAGAGGGAAGAAGTTGAACAATTAATAAGAGAAAATCAAATGGAGAGGCACAACATTTCAAAGGATAAAGACATTACAACAAAAATGATGAATGAGCTAGATGAAATGAAGGCAAAATTAGATGCTCAACAAGATCATATTGACGTGGAAAACGAAAGATTGCTGCATGAGAGACAAGATTTTGAGCAAGTAAATGAATCTACAAAAAAAGAAGTTGAAGCTATGAAGAATGATTTGGAGAAGGCCAGGAGTGACATGAAAAAATTGGAGGAAATAGTGGCCACACTTGAAACAGACAAAGAAGAAAACAGGATCCTTGTTGAAGTAACAACCAGAAAGAATGACGAGCTGGAGAAAATGGCCGCTGAGATAGCAAAGCAGAAGCAAGACATTGACACAACTATAAGCATTCTTCAGGAAGAGAAAGATGAAGTTGAAAATAAAAGATTAGAGTTACAAAGCAAAGAGGAAGAGTTGCATATGCAAATAATAAAACAAAATGAAAACATGAAAATTGACAAAATAGGAATGGAAGAAAAGAGAAAGGAAATTGAAAAAGAAATGACCTTGATCCAGAGTCAGAAAGAAGAGATTGGTAAAGAAAAGGAAGACATGGCAAGGAGGCGGCAAGAAGTAGACATGATGAAAGATGAAATGGAAAGGGAGAGAGAAGAATTAGAGAGAGTCAAAGCCAAATTAGTAACCGAAAAAGTTTTATTGGACCAAAAAGAGAAAGATCTAAGCCAAGAAAATAAATTACTGGTGGAAAAGCTGAATGAAATAACAAAGGAGAGGAAGGAAATGGAAAAGACGAGGGCTGAACTTGATGAAAAACAACAAGAAATTAAAATGATGAATGAGACAGTGAAACAGGAAAGAGAGGATCTTACTCAAAAAGCGAATGAAATTGAAAGACAGAAGCAAAGCATGAGATTGAGTCCAGACTTTACAAGCCAACTGAAAAATGAGGTGGAAGAAATGAAGACCAAATTGGAAGCTAAGCAATATGATTTTGATCTTCAAAGGCAAAAACTAGAAGATGAGAGAAATACTTTACAGCAGTCAAATGCATCTATGCAAAGAGAAGTTAATGATTTGAAGAATGCTTTAGAGAAGGCCAGAATGGATATTGTGAACAGACAAGAACATGAAAAAGAGCAACACAGAATTCTTGAAGAGGAAATGTGCAGAAAGAGTGAAGAATTGGACAAGATGGCTGCTGAAAGAGCAAAGGAACTCAAAGAGTTTGAGACCAAGAAAGTGCTTCTTGAAGCTGAGAACCTTGAGCTCAATAGCAAATGGCTGGAGTTACAGATGACAGTTGAGGAATTGCAATCGCAAATCAAAGGGGACAAGGAAAAGGAGCTCACTGACAAAATGACATTGGTACAGGAGAGAGAATCTCTTGAAAAAGACATGAGGGAAATAAGGAGATGCAAAGAAGAGATGGACAAAGAAAAAGAAGACATGGAGAAGAAGTGGAAAGAATTAGAAATCATGGATTTGCAAGTGAAAAAAGATCAATACGAAATGGAGAAAATCAACAGCAAGGTAATGAGCAATCAAATGTTACTTGATGAAAGAGAGGCTGGACTGAATCAGAAACAGATATTTCTGAATGAAAATCTGAAAGAAATAAAGAAAGAACAAAATATTCTGGATAACATTAAGGCTGAACTTGAAAAGCAAAAAGAAGAAATTGAAAATGCCAAAGAGAAATTGGAAAAGGAGAGGGAAGAAGTTGAACAATTAATAAGAGAAAATCAAATGGAGAGGCACAACATTTCAAAGGATAAAGACATTACAACAAAAATGATGAATGAGCTAGATGAAATGAAGGCAAAATTAGATGCTCAACAAGATCATATTGACGTGGAAAACGAAAGATTGCTGCATGAGAGACAAGATTTTGAGCAAGTAAATGAATCTACAAAGAAAGAAGTTGAAGCTATGAAGAATGATTTGGAGAAGGCCAGGAGTGACATGAAAAAATTGGAGGAAATAGTGGCCACACTTGAAACAGACAAAGAAGAAAACAGGATCCTTGTTGAAGTAACAACCAGAAAGAATGACGAGCTGGAGAAGATGGCCTCTGAGATAGCAAAGCAGAAACAAGAAATTGAAAATAACAAGGAGAAATTGGAGAAGGAGAGGGAAGAAATTGATCAATTAATGAGAGCAAATCAAATGGAGAGGCAAAACATTTCAAAGGATAAAGACATTACAACAAAATTGATGAATGAGCTAGATGAAATGAAGGCAAAATTAGATGCTCAACAAGATCATATTGACCTGGAAAATGAAAGATTGCTGCATGAGAGACAAGACTTTGAGCAAGTAAAGGAATCTACACAGAAAGAAGTTGAAGCTATGAAGAATGATTTGGAGAAGGCCAGGAGTGACATGAAAAAATTGGAGGAAATAGTGGCCACACTTGAAACAGACAAAGAAGAAAACAGGATTCTTGTTGAAGTAACAACCAGAAAGAATGACGAGCTGGAGAAAATGGCCTCTGAGATAGCAAAGCAGAAACAAGACATTGACACAACTATAAGCATTCTTCAGGAAGAGAAATATGAAGTTGAAAATAAAAGATTAGAGTTACAAAGCAAAGAGGAAGAGTTGCATATGCAAATACTAAAACAAAATGAAAACATGAAAATTGACAAAATAGGAATGGAAGAAAAGAGAAAGGAAATTGAAAAAGAAATGACCTTGATCCAGAGACAGAAAGAAGAGATTGGTAAAGAAAAGGAAGACATGGCAAGGAGGCGGCAAGAAGTAGACATGATGAAAGATGAAATGGAAAGGGAGAGAGAAGAATTAGAGAGAGTCAAAGCCAAATTAGTAACCGAAAAAGTTTTATTGGACCAAAAAGAGAAAGATCTAAGCCAAGAAAATAAATTACTGGTGGAAAAGCTGAATGAAATAACAAAGGAGAGGAAGGAAATGGAAAAGACGAGGGCTGAACTTGATGAAAAACAACAAGAAATTAAAATGATGAATGAGACAGTGAAACAGGAAAGAGAGGATCTTACTCAAAAAGCGAATGAAATTGAAAGACAGAAGCAAAGCATGAGATTGAGTCCAGACTTTACAAGCCAACTGAAAAATGAGGTGGAAGAAATGAAGACCAAGTTGGAAGCTAAGCAATATGATTTTGATCTTCAAAGGCAAAAACTAGAAGATGAGAGAAATACTTTACAGCAGTCAAATGCATCTATGCAAAGAGAAGTTAATGATTCAAAGAATGCTTTAGAGAAGGCCAGAATGGATATTGTGAACAGACAAGAACATGAAAAAGAGCAACACAGGATTCTTGAAGAGGAAATGTGCAGAAAGAGTGAAGAATTGGACAAGATAGCTGCTGAAAGAGCAAAGGAACTCAAAGAGTTTGAGACCAAGAAAGTGCTTCTTGAAGCTGAGAACCTTGAGCTCAATAGCAATTGGCTGGAGTTACAGATGACAGTTGAGGAATTGAAATCGCAAATCAAAGGGGACAAGGAAAAGGAGCTCACTGACAAAATGACATTGGTACAGGAGAGAGAATCTCTTGAAAAAGACATGAGGGAAATAAGGAGATGCAAAGAAGAGATGGACAAAGAAAAAGAAGACATGGAGAAGAAGTGGAAAGAATTAGAAATCATGGATTTGCAAGTGAAAAAAGATCAATACGAAATGGAGAAATTCAACAGCAAGTTAATGAGCAGTCAAATGTTACTCGATGAAAGAGAGGCTGGACTGAATCAGAAACAGATATTTCTGAATGAAAATCTGAAAGAAATAAAGAAAGAACAAAATATTCTGGATAACATTAAGGCTGAACTTGAAAAGCAAAAAGAAGAAATTGAAAATGCCAAAGAGAAATTGGAAAACAGGATCCTTGTTGAAGTAACAACCAGAAAGAATGACGAGCTGGAGAAGATGGCCTCTGAGATAGCAAAGCAGAAACAAGAAATTGAAAATAACAAGGAGAAATTGGAGAAGGAGAGGGAAGAAATTGATCAATTAATGAGAGCAAATCAAATGGAGAGGCAAAACATTTCAAAGGATAAAGACATTACAACAAAATTGATGAATGAGCTAGATGAAATGAAGGCAAAATTAGATGCTCAACAAGATCATATTGACCTGGAAAACGAAAGATTGCTGCAAGATAGACAAGATTTTGAGCAAGTAAATGAATCTACAAAGAAAGAAGTTGAAGCTATGAAGAATGATTTGGAGAAGGCCAGGAGTGACATGAAAAAATTGGAGGAAATAGTGGCCACACTTGAAACAGACAAAGAAGAAAACAGGATTCTTGTTGAAGTAACAACCAGAAAGAATGACGAGCTGGAGAAAATGGCCTCTGAGATAGCAAAGCAGAAAGAAGAAATTGAAAATAACACGGAGAAATTGGAGAAGGAGAGGGAAGAAATTGATTATTTAATGAGAGCAAATCAAATGGAGAGGCAAAACATTTCAAAGGATAAAGACATTACAACAAAATTGATGAATGAGCTAGATGAAATGAAGGCAAAATTAGATGCTCAACAAGATCATATTGACCTGGAAAACGAAAGATTGCTGCATGAGAGACAAGACTTTGAGCAAGTAATGGAATCTACACAGAAAGAAGTTGATGCTATGAAGAATGATTTGGAGAAGGCCAGGAGTGACATGAATAAACTGGAGGAAATAGTAGCCACACTTGAAACAGAAAAAGAAGAAAACAGGATCCTTGTTGAAGTAACAACCAGAAAGAATGACAACCTGGAGAAGATGGCCGCTGAGATAGCAAAGCAGAAACAAGACATTGACACAACTATAAGCATTCTTCAGGAAGAGAAATATGAAGTTGAAAATAAAAGATTAGAGTTACAAAGCAAAGAGGAAGAGTTGCATATGCAAATACTAAAACAAAATGAAAACATGAAAATTGACAAAATAGGAATGGAAGAAAAGAGAAAGGAAATTGAAAAAGAAATGACCTTGATCCAGAGACAGAAAGAAGAGATTGGTAAAGAAAAGGAAGACATGGCAAGGAGGCGGCAAGAAGTAGACATGATGAAAGATGAAATGGAAAGGGAGAGAGAAGAATTAGAGAGAGTCAAAGCCAAATTAGTAACCGAAAAAGTTTTATTGGACCAAAAAGAGAAAGATCTAAGCCAAGAAAATAAATTACTGGTGGAAAAGCTGAATGAAATAACAAAGGAGAGGAAGGAAATGGAAAAGACGAGGGCTGAACTTGATGAAAAACAACAAGAAATTAAAATGATGAATGAGACAGTGAAACAGGAAAGAGAGGATCTTACTCAAAAAGCGAATGAAATTGAAAGACAGAAGCAAAGCATGAGATTGAGTCAAGACTTTACAAGCCAACTGAAAAATGAGGTGGAAGAAATGAAGACCAAGTTGGAAGCTAAGCAATATGATTTTGATCTTCAAAGGCAAAAACTAGAAGATGAGAGAAATACTTTACAGCAGTCAAATGCATCTATGCAAAGAGAAGTTAATGATTCGAAGAATGCTTTAGAGAAGGCCAGAATGGATATTGTGAACAGACAAGAACATGAAAAAGAGCAACACAGGATTCTTGAAGAGGAAATGTGCAGAAAGAGTGAAGAATTGGACAAGATGGCTGCTGAAAGAGCAAAGGAACTCAAAGAGTTTGAGACCAAGAAAGTGCTTCTTGAAGCTGAGAACCTTGAGCTCAATAGCAAATGGCTGGAGTTACAGATGACAGTTGAGGAATTGCAATCGCAAATCAAAGGGGACAAGGAAAAGGAGCTCACTGACAAAATGACATTGGTACAGGAGAGAGAATCTCTTGAAAAAGACATGAGGGAAATAAGGAGATGCAAAGAAGAGATGGACAAAGAAAAAGAAGACATGGAGAAGAAATGGAAAGAATTAGAAATCATGGATTTGCAAGTGAAAAAAGATCAATACGAAATGCAGAAAATCAACAGCAAGTTAATGAGCAATCAAATGTTACTCGATGAAAGAGAGGCTGGACTGAATCAGAAACAGATATTTCTGAATGAAAATCTGAAAGAAATAAAGAAAGAACAAAATATTCTGGATAACATTAAGGCTGAACTTGAAAAGCAAAAAGAAGAAATTGAAAATGCCAAAGAGAAATTGGAAAAGGAGAGGGAAGAAGTTGAACAATTAATAAGAGAAAATCAAATGGAGAGGCACAACATTTCAAAGGATAAAGACATTACAACAAAAATGATGAATGAGCTAGATGAAATGAAGGCAAAATTAGATGCTCAACAAGATCATATTGACGTGGAAAACGAAAGATTGCTGCAAGAGAGACAAGATTTTGAGCAAGTAAATGAATCTACAAAGAAAGAAGTTGAAGCTATGAAGAATGATTTGGAGAAGGCCAGGAGTGACATGAAAAAATTGGAGGAAATAGTGGCCACACTTGAAACAGACAAAGAAGAAAACAGGATCCTTGTTGAAGTAACAACCAGAAAGAATGACGAGCTGGAGAAGATGGCCTCTGAGATAGCAAAGCAGAAACAAGAAATTGAAAATAACAAGGAGAAATTGGAGAAGGAGAGGGAAGAAATTGATCAATTAATGAGAGCAAATCAAATGGAGAGGCAAAACATTTCAAAGGATAAAGACATTACAACAAAATTGATGAATGAGCTAGATGAAATGAAGGCAAAATTAGATGCTCAACAAGATCATATTGACCTGGACAATGAAAGATTGCTGCATGAGAGACAAGACTTTGAGCAAGTAAAGGAATCTACACAGAAAGAAGTTGAAGCTATGAAGAATTATTTGGAGAAGGCCAGGAGTGACATGAAAAAATTGGAGGAAATAGTGGCCACACTTGAAACAGACAAAGAAGAAAACAGGATCCTTGTTGAAGTAACAACCAGAAAGAATGACGAGCTGGAGAAGATGGCCTCTGAGATAGCAAAGCAGAAACAAGAAATTGAAAATAACAAGGAGAAATTGGAGAAGGAGAGGGAAGAAATTGATCAATTAATGAGAGCAAATCAAATGGAGAGGCAAAACATTTCAAAGGATAAAGACATTACAACAAAATTGATGAATGAGCTAGATGAAATGAAGGCAAAATTAGATGCTCAACAAGATCATATTGACCTGGACAATGAAAGATTGCTGCATGAGAGACAAGACTTTGAGCAAGTAAAGGAATCTACACAGAAAGAAGTTGAAGCTATGAAGAATTATTTGGAGAAGGCCAGGAGTGACATGAAAAAATTGGAGGAAATAGTGGCCACACTTGAAACAGACAAAGAAAAAAACAGGATTCTTGTTGAAGTAACAACCAGAAAGAATGACGAGCTGGAGAAAATGGCCTCTGAGATAGCAAAGCAGAAAGAAGAAATTGAAAATAACACGGAGAAATTGGAGAAGGAGAGGGAAGAAATTGATCATTTAATGAGAGCAAATCAAATGGAGAGGCAAAACATTTCAAAGGATAAAGACATTACAACAAAATTGATGAATGAGCTAGATGAAATGAAGGCAAAATTAGATGCTCAACAAGATCATATTGACCTGGAAAACGAAAGATTGCTGCATGAGAGACAAGACTTTGAGCAAGTAAAGGAATCTACACAGAAAGAAGTTGATGCTATGAAGAATGATTTGGAGAAGGCCAGGAGTGACATGAATAAACTGGAGGAAATAGTAGCCACACTTGAAACAGAAAAAGAAGAAAACAGGATCCTTGTTGAAGTAACAACCAGAAAGAATGACAACCTGGAGAAGATGGCCGCTGAGATAGCAAAGCAGAAACAAGACATTGACACAACTATAAGCATTCTTCAGGAAGAGAAATATGAAGTTGAAAATAAAAGATTAGAGTTACAAAGCAAAGAGGAAGAGTTGCATATGCAAATACTAAAACAAAATGAAAACATGAAAATTGACAAAATAGGAATGGAAGAAAAGAGAAAGGAAATTGAAAAAGAAATGACCTTGATCCAGAGACAGAAAGAAGAGATTGGTAAAGAAAAGGAAGACATGGCAAGGAGGCGGCAAGAAGTAGACATGATGAAAGATGAAATGGAAAGGGAGAGAGAAGAATTAGAGAGAGTCAAAGCCAAATTAGTAACCGAAAAAGTTTTATTGGACCAAAAAGAGAAAGATCTAAGCCAAGAAAATAAATTACTGGTGGAAAAGCTGAATGAAATAACAAAGGAGAGGAAGGAAATGGAAAAGACGAGGGCTGAACTTGATGAAAAACAACAAGAAATTAAAATGATGAATGAGACAGTGAAACAGGAAAGAGAGGATCTTACTCAAAAAGCGAATGAAATTGAAAGACAGAAGCAAAGCATGAGATTGAGTCAAGACTTTACAAGCCAACTGAAAAATGAGGTGGAAGAAATGAAGACCAAGTTGGAAGCTAAGCAATATGATTTTGATCTTCAAAGGCAAAAACTAGAAGATGAGAGAAATACTTTACAGCAGTCAAATGCATCTATGCAAAGAGAAGTTAATGATTCGAAGAATGCTTTAGAGAAGGCCAGAATGGATATTGTGAACAGACAAGAACATGAAAAAGAGCAACACAGGATTCTTGAAGAGGAAATGTGCAGAAAGAGTGAAGAATTGGACAAGATGGCTGCTGAAAGAGCAAAGGAACTCAAAGAGTTTGAGACCAAGAAAGTGCTTCTTGAAGCTGAGAACCTTGAGCTCAATAGCAAATGGCTGGAGTTACAGATGACAGTTGAGGAATTGCAATCGCAAATCAAAGGGGACAAGGAAAAGGAGCTCACTGACAAAATGACATTGGTACAGGAGAGAGAATCTCTTGAAAAAGACATGAGGGAAATAAGGAGATGCAAAGAAGAGATGGACAAAGAAAAAGAAGACATGGAGAAGAAATGGAAAGAATTAGAAATCATGGATTTGCAAGTGAAAAAAGATCAATACGAAATGCAGAAAATCAACAGCAAGTTAATGAGCAATCAAATGTTACTCGATGAAAGAGAGGCTGGACTGAATCAGAAACAGATATTTCTGAATGAAAATCTGAAAGAAATAAAGAAAGAACAAAATATTCTGGATAACATTAAGGCTGAACTTGAAAAGCAAAAAGAAGAAATTGAAAATGCCAAAGAGAAATTGGAAAAGGAGAGGGAAGAAGTTGAACAATTAATAAGAGAAAATCAAATGGAGAGGCACAACATTTCAAAGGATAAAGACATTACAACAAAAATGATGAATGAGCTAGATGAAATGAAGGCAAAATTAGATGCTCAACAAGATCATATTGACGTGGAAAACGAAAGATTGCTGCAAGAGAGACAAGATTTTGAGCAAGTAAATGAATCTACAAAGAAAGAAGTTGAAGCTATGAAGAATGATTTGGAGAAGGCCAGGAGTGACATGAAAAAATTGGAGGAAATAGTGGCCACACTTGAAACAGACAAAGAAGAAAACAGGATCCTTGTTGAAGTAACAACCAGAAAGAATGACGAGCTGGAGAAGATGGCCTCTGAGATAGCAAAGCAGAAACAAGAAATTGAAAATAACAAGGAGAAATTGGAGAAGGAGAGGGAAGAAATTGATCAATTAATGAGAGCAAATCAAATGGAGAGGCAAAACATTTCAAAGGATAAAGACATTACAACAAAATTGATGAATGAGCTAGATGAAATGAAGGCAAAATTAGATGCTCAACAAGATCATATTGACCTGGACAATGAAAGATTGCTGCATGAGAGACAAGACTTTGAGCAAGTAAAGGAATCTACACAGAAAGAAGTTGAAGCTATGAAGAATTATTTGGAGAAGGCCAGGAGTGACATGAAAAAATTGGAGGAAATAGTGGCCACACTTGAAACAGACAAAGAAGAAAACAGGATCCTTGTTGAAGTAACAACCAGAAAGAATGACGAGCTGGAGAAGATGGCCTCTGAGATAGCAAAGCAGAAACAAGAAATTGAAAATAACAAGGAGAAATTGGAGAAGGAGAGGGAAGAAATTGATCAATTAATGAGAGCAAATCAAATGGAGAGGCAAAACATTTCAAAGGATAAAGACATTACAACAAAATTGATGAATGAGCTAGATGAAATGAAGGCAAAATTAGATGCTCAACAAGATCATATTGACCTGGACAATGAAAGATTGCTGCATGAGAGACAAGACTTTGAGCAAGTAAAGGAATCTACACAGAAAGAAGTTGAAGCTATGAAGAATTATTTGGAGAAGGCCAGGAGTGACATGAAAAAATTGGAGGAAATAGTGGCCACACTTGAAACAGACAAAGAAAAAAACAGGATTCTTGTTGAAGTAACAACCAGAAAGAATGACGAGCTGGAGAAAATGGCCTCTGAGATAGCAAAGCAGAAAGAAGAAATTGAAAATAACACGGAGAAATTGGAGAAGGAGAGGGAAGAAATTGATCATTTAATGAGAGCAAATCAAATGGAGAGGCAAAACATTTCAAAGGATAAAGACATTACAACAAAATTGATGAATGAGCTAGATGAAATGAAGGCAAAATTAGATGCTCAACAAGATCATATTGACCTGGAAAACGAAAGATTGCTGCATGAGAGACAAGACTTTGAGCAAGTAAAGGAATCTACACAGAAAGAAGTTGATGCTATGAAGAATGATTTGGAGAAGGCCAGGAGTGACATGAATAAACTGGAGGAAATAGTAGCCACACTTGAAACAGAAAAAGAAGAAAACAGGATCCTTGTTGAAGTAACAACCAGAAAGAATGACAACCTGGAGAAGATGGCCGCTGAGATAGCAAAGCAGAAACAAGACATTGACACAACTATAAGCATTCTTCAGGAAGAGAAATATGAAGTTGAAAATAAAAGATTAGAGTTACAAAGCAAAGAGGAAGAGTTGCATATGCAAATACTAAAACAAAATGAAAACATGAAAATTGACAAAATAGGAATGGAAGAAAAGAGAAAGGAAATTGAAAAAGAAATGACCTTGATCCAGAGACAGAAAGAAGAGATTGGTAAAGAAAAGGAAGACATGGCAAGGAGGCGGCAAGAAGTAGACATGATGAAAGATGAAATGGAAAGGGAGAGAGAAGAATTAGAGAGAGTCAAAGCCAAATTAGTAACCGAAAAAGTTTTATTGGACCAAAAAGAGAAAGATCTAAGCCAAGAAAATAAATTACTGGTGGAAAAGCTGAATGAAATAACAAAGGAGAGGAAGGAAATGGAAAAGACGAGGGCTGAACTTGATGAAAAACAACAAGAAATTAAAATGATGAATGAGACAGTGAAACAGGAAAGAGAGGATCTTACTCAAAAAGCGAATGAAATTGAAAGACAGAAGCAAAGCATGAGATTGAGTCAAGACTTTACAAGCCAACTGAAAAATGAGGTGGAAGAAATGAAGACCAAGTTGGAAGCTAAGCAATATGATTTTGATCTTCAAAGGCAAAAACTAGAAGATGAGAGAAATACTTTACAGCAGTCAAATGCATCTATGCAAAGAGAAGTTAATGATTCGAAGAATGCTTTAGAGAAGGCCAGAATGGATATTGTGAACAGACAAGAACATGAAAAAGAGCAACACAGGATTCTTGAAGAGGAAATGTGCAGAAAGAGTGAAGAATTGGACAAGATGGCTGCTGAAAGAGCAAAGGAACTCAAAGAGTTTGAGACCAAGAAAGTGCTTCTTGAAGCTGAGAACCTTGAGCTCAATAGCAAATGGCTGGAGTTACAGATGACAGTTGAGGAATTGCAATCGCAAATCAAAGGGGACAAGGAAAAGGAGCTCACTGACAAAATGACATTGGTACAGGAGAGAGAATCTCTTGAAAAAGACATGAGGGAAATAAGGAGATGCAAAGAAGAGATGGACAAAGAAAAAGAAGACATGGAGAAGAAATGGAAAGAATTAGAAATCATGGATTTGCAAGTGAAAAAAGATCAATACGAAATGCAGAAAATCAACAGCAAGTTAATGAGCAATCAAATGTTACTCGATGAAAGAGAGGCTGGACTGAATCAGAAACAGATATTTCTGAATGAAAATCTGAAAGAAATAAAGAAAGAACAAAATATTCTGGATAACATTAAGGCTGAACTTGAAAAGCAAAAAGAAGAAATTGAAAATGCCAAAGAGAAATTGGAAAAGGAGAGGGAAGAAGTTGAACAATTAATAAGAGAAAATCAAATGGAGAGGCACAACATTTCAAAGGATAAAGACATTACAACAAAAATGATGAATGAGCTAGATGAAATGAAGGCAAAATTAGATGCTCAACAAGATCATATTGACGTGGAAAACGAAAGATTGCTGCAAGAGAGACAAGATTTTGAGCAAGTAAATGAATCTACAAAGAAAGAAGTTGAAGCTATGAAGAATGATTTGGAGAAGGCCAGGAGTGACATGAAAAAATTGGAGGAAATAGTGGCCACACTTGAAACAGACAAAGAAGAAAACAGGATCCTTGTTGAAGTAACAACCAGAAAGAATGACGAGCTGGAGAAGATGGCCTCTGAGATAGCAAAGCAGAAACAAGAAATTGAAAATAACAAGGAGAAATTGGAGAAGGAGAGGGAAGAAATTGATCAATTAATGAGAGCAAATCAAATGGAGAGGCAAAACATTTCAAAGGATAAAGACATTACAACAAAATTGATGAATGAGCTAGATGAAATGAAGGCAAAATTAGATGCTCAACAAGATCATATTGACCTGGACAATGAAAGATTGCTGCATGAGAGACAAGACTTTGAGCAAGTAAAGGAATCTACACAGAAAGAAGTTGAAGCTATGAAGAATTATTTGGAGAAGGCCAGGAGTGACATGAAAAAATTGGAGGAAATAGTGGCCACACTTGAAACAGACAAAGAAGAAAACAGGATCCTTGTTGAAGTAACAACCAGAAAGAATGACGAGCTGGAGAAGATGGCCTCTGAGATAGCAAAGCAGAAACAAGAAATTGAAAATAACAAGGAGAAATTGGAGAAGGAGAGGGAAGAAATTGATCAATTAATGAGAGCAAATCAAATGGAGAGGCAAAACATTTCAAAGGATAAAGACATTACAACAAAATTGATGAATGAGCTAGATGAAATGAAGGCAAAATTAGATGCTCAACAAGATCATATTGACCTGGACAATGAAAGATTGCTGCATGAGAGACAAGACTTTGAGCAAGTAAAGGAATCTACACAGAAAGAAGTTGAAGCTATGAAGAATTATTTGGAGAAGGCCAGGAGTGACATGAAAAAATTGGAGGAAATAGTGGCCACACTTGAAACAGACAAAGAAAAAAACAGGATTCTTGTTGAAGTAACAACCAGAAAGAATGACGAGCTGGAGAAAATGGCCTCTGAGATAGCAAAGCAGAAAGAAGAAATTGAAAATAACACGGAGAAATTGGAGAAGGAGAGGGAAGAAATTGATCATTTAATGAGAGCAAATCAAATGGAGAGGCAAAACATTTCAAAGGATAAAGACATTACAACAAAATTGATGAATGAGCTAGATGAAATGAAGGCAAAATTAGATGCTCAACAAGATCATATTGACCTGGAAAACGAAAGATTGCTGCATGAGAGACAAGACTTTGAGCAAGTAAAGGAATCTACACAGAAAGAAGTTGATGCTATGAAGAATGATTTGGAGAAGGCCAGGAGTGACATGAATAAACTGGAGGAAATAGTAGCCACACTTGAAACAGAAAAAGAAGAAAACAGGATCCTTGTTGAAGTAACAACCAGAAAGAATGACAACCTGGAGAAGATGGCCGCTGAGATAGCAAAGCAGAAACAAGACATTGACACAACTATAAGCATTCTTCAGGAAGAGAAATATGAAGTTGAAAATAAAAGATTAGAGTTACAAAGCAAAGAGGAAGAGTTGCATATGCAAATACTAAAACAAAATGAAAACATGAAAATTGACAAAATAGGAATGGAAGAAAAGAGAAAGGAAATTGAAAAAGAAATGACCTTGATCCAGAGACAGAAAGAAGAGATTGGTAAAGAAAAGGAAGACATGGCAAGGAGGCGGCAAGAAGTAGACATGATGAAAGATGAAATGGAAAGGGAGAGAGAAGAATTAGAGAGAGTCAAAGCCAAATTAGTAACCGAAAAAGTTTTATTGGACCAAAAAGAGAAAGATCTAAGCCAAGAAAATAAATTACTGGTGGAAAAGCTGAATGAAATAACAAAGGAGAGGAAGGAAATGGAAAAGACGAGGGCTGAACTTGATGAAAAACAACAAGAAATTAAAATGATGAATGAGACAGTGAAACAGGAAAGAGAGGATCTTACTCAAAAAGCGAATGAAATTGAAAGACAGAAGCAAAGCATGAGATTGAGTCAAGACTTTACAAGCCAACTGAAAAATGAGGTGGAAGAAATGAAGACCAAGTTGGAAGCTAAGCAATATGATTTTGATCTTCAAAGGCAAAAACTAGAAGATGAGAGAAATACTTTACAGCAGTCAAATGCATCTATGCAAAGAGAAGTTAATGATTCGAAGAATGCTTTAGAGAAGGCCAGAATGGATATTGTGAACAGACAAGAACATGAAAAAGAGCAACACAGGATTCTTGAAGAGGAAATGTGCAGAAAGAGTGAAGAATTGGACAAGATGGCTGCTGAAAGAGCAAAGGAACTCAAAGAGTTTGAGACCAAGAAAGTGCTTCTTGAAGCTGAGAACCTTGAGCTCAATAGCAAATGGCTGGAGTTACAGATGACAGTTGAGGAATTGCAATCGCAAATCAAAGGGGACAAGGAAAAGGAGCTCACTGACAAAATGACATTGGTACAGGAGAGAGAATCTCTTGAAAAAGACATGAGGGAAATAAGGAGATGCAAAGAAGAGATGGACAAAGAAAAAGAAGACATGGAGAAGAAATTGAAAGAATTAGAAATCATGGATTTGCAAGTGAAAAAAGATCAATACGAAATGCAGAAAATCAACAGCAAGTTAATGAGCAATCAAATGTTACTCGATGAAAGAGAGGCTGGACTGAATCAGAAACAGATATTTCTGAATGAAAATCTGAAAGAAATAAAGAAAGAACAAAATATTCTGGATAACATTAAGGCTGAACTTGAAAAGCAAAAAGAAGAAATTGAAAATGCCAAAGAGAAATTGGAAAAGGAGAGGGAAGAAGTTGAACAATTAATAAGAGAAAATCAAATGGAGAGGCACAACGTTTCAAAGGATAAAGACATTACAACAAAAATGATGAATGAGCTAGATGAAATGAAGGCAAAATTAGATGCTCAACAAGATCATATTGACGTGGAAAACGAAAGATTGCTGCAAGAGAGACAAGATTTTGAGCAAGTAAATGAATCTACAAAGAAAGAAGTTGAAGCTATGAAGAATGATTTGGAGAAGGCCAGGAGTGACATGAAAAAATTGGAGGAAATAGTGGCCACACTTGAAACAGACAAAGAAGAAAACAGGATCCTTGTTGAAGTAACAACCAGAAAGAATGACGAGCTGGAGAAGATGGCCTCTGAGATAGCAAAGCAGAAACAAGAAATTGAAAATAACAAGGAGAAATTGGAGAAGGAGAGGGAAGAAATTGATCAATTAATGAGAGCAAATCAAATGGAGAGGCAAAACATTTCAAAGGATAAAGACATTACAACAAAATTGATGAATGAGCTAGATGAAATGAAGGCAAAATTAGATGCTCAACAAGATCATATTGACCTGGAAAACGAAAGATTGTTGCATGAGAGACAAGACTTTGAGCAAGTAAAGGAATCTACACAGAAAGAAGTTGATGCTATGAAGAATGATTTGGAGAAGGCCAGGAGTGACATGAATAAACTGGAGGAAATAGTAGCCACACTTGAAACAGAAAAAGAAGAAAACAGGATCCTTGTTGAAGTAACAACCAGAAAGAATGACAACCTGGAGAAGATGGCCGCTGAGATAGCAAAGCAGAAACAAGACATTGACACAACTATAAGCATTCTTCAGGAAGAGAAATATGAAGTTGAAAATAAAAGATTAGAGTTACAAAGCAAAGAGGAAGAGTTGCATATGCAAATACTAAAACAAAATGAAAACATGAAAATTGACAAAATAGGAATGGAAGAAAAGAGAAAGGAAATTGAAAAAGAAATGACCTTGATCCAGAGACAGAAAGAAGAGATTGGTAAAGAAAAGGAAGACATGGCAAGGAGGCGGCAAGAAGTAGACATGATGAAAGATGAAATGGAAAGGGAGAGAGAAGAATTAGAGAGAGTCAAAGCCAAATTAGTAACCGAAAAAGTTTTATTGGACCAAAAAGAGAAAGATCTAAGCCAAGAAAATAAATTACTGGTGGAAAAGCTGAATGAAATAACAAAGGAGAGGAAGGAAATGGAAAAGACGAGGGCTGAACTTGATGAAAAACAACAAGAAAATAAAATGATGAATGAGACAGTGAAACAGGAAAGAGAGGATCTTACTCAAAAAGCGAATGAAATTGAAAGACAGAAGCAAAGCATGAGATTGAGTCCAGACTTTACAAGCCAACTGAAAAATGAGGTGGAAGAAATGAAGACCAAGTTGGAAGCTAAGCAATATGATTTTGATCTTCAAAGGCAAAAACTAGAAGATGAGAGAAATACTTTACAGCAGTCAAATGCATCTATGCAAAGAGAAGTTAATGATTCAAAGAATGCTTTAGAGAAGGCCAGAATGGATATTGTGAACAGACAAGAACATGAAAAAGAGCAACACAGGATTCTTGAAGAGGAAATGTGCAGAAAGAGTGAAGAATTGGACAAGATGGCTGCTGAAAGAGCAAAGGAACTCAAAGAGTTTGAGACCAAGAAAGTGCTTCTTGAAGCTGAGAACCTTGAGCTCAATAGCAAATGGCTGGAGTTACAGATGACAGTTGAGGAATTGCAATTCCAAATCAAAGGGGACAAGGAAAAGGAGCTCACTGACAAAATGACATTGGTACAGGAGAGAGAATCTCTTGAAAAAGACATGAGGGAAATAAGGAGATGCAAAGAAGAGATGGACAAAGAAAAAGAAGACATGGAGAAGAAGTGGAAAGAATTAGAAATCATGGATTTGCAAGTGAAAAAAGATCAATACGAAATGGAGAAAATCAACAGCAAGGTAATGAGCAATCAAATGTTACTCGATGAAAGAGAGGCTGGACTGAATCAGAAACAGATATTTCTGAATGAAAATCTGAAAGAAATAAAGAAAGAACAAAATATTCTGGATAACATTAAGGCTGAACTTGAAAAGCAAAAAGAAGAAATTGAAAATGCCAAAGAGAAATTGGAAAAGGAGAGGGAAGAAGTTGAACAATTAATAAGAGAAAATCAAATGGAGAGGCACAACATTTCAAAGGATAAAGACATTACAACAAAAATGATGAATGAGCTAGATGAAATGAAGGCAAAATTAGATGCTCAACAAGATCATATTGACCTGGAAAACGAAAGATTGCTGCAAGATAGACAAGATTTTGAGCAAGTAAATGAATCTACAAAGAAAGTAGTTGAAGCTATGAAGAATGATTTGGAGAAGGCCAGGAGTGACATGAAAAAATTGGAGGAAATAGTGGCCACACTTGAAACAGACAAAGAAGAAAACAGGATCCTTGTTGAAGTAACAACCAGAAAGAATGACGAGCTGGAGAAGATGGCCTCTGAGATAGCAAAGCAGAAACAAGAAATTGAAAATAACAAGGAGAAATTGGAGAAGGAGAGGGAAGAAATTGATCAATTAATGAGAGCAAATCAAATGGAGAGGCAAAACATTTCAAAGGATAAAGACATTACAACAAAATTGATGAATGAGCTAGATGAAATGAAGGCAAAATTAGATGCTCAACAAGATCATATTGACCTGGAAAACGAAAGATTGCTGCAAGATAGACAAGATTTTGAGCAAGTAAATGAATCTACAAAGAAAGAAGTTGAAGCTATGAAGAATGATTTGGAGAAGGCCAGGAGTGACATGAAAAAATTGGAGGAAATAGTGGCCACACTTGAAACAGACAAAGAAGAAAACAGGATTCTTGTTGAAGTAACAACCAGAAAGAATGACGAGCTGGAGAAAATGGCCTCTGAGATAGCAAAGCAGAAACAAGAAATTGAAAATAACAAGGAGAAATTGGAGAAGGAGAGGGAAGAAATTGATCAATTAATGAGAGCAAATCAAATGGAGAGGCAAAACATTTCAAAGGATAAAGACATTACAACAAAATTGATGAATGAGCTAGATGAAATGAAGGCAAAATTAGATGCTCAACAAGATCATATTGACCTGGAAAATGAAAGATTGCTGCATGAGAGACAAGACTTTGAGCAAGTAAAGGAATCTACACAGAAAGAAGTTGATGCTATGAAGAATGATTTGGAGAAGGCCAGGAGTGACATGAATAAACTGGAGGAAATAGTAGCCACACTTGAAACAGACAAAGAAGAAAACAGGATCCTTGTTGAAGTAACAACCAGAAAGAATGACGACCTGGAGAAGATGGCCTCTGAGATAGCAAAGCAGAAACAAGACATTGACACAACTATAAGCATTCTACAGGAAGAGAAAGATGAAGTTGAAAATAAAAGATTAGAGTTACAAAGCAAAGAGGAAGAGTTGCATATGCAAATACTAAAACAAAATGAAAACATGAAAATTGACAAAATAGGAATGGAAGAAAAGAGAAAGGAAATTGAAAAAGAAATGACCTTGATCCAGAGACAGAAAGAAGAGATTGGTAAAGAAAAGGAAGACATGGCAAGGAGGCGGCAAGAAGTAGACATGATGAAAGATGAAATGGAAAGGGAGAGAGAAAAAATAGAGACAGTGACACAAAAGGACAAGGGGCGCATGGCGGACATAAGAAGTCAGACTGACACCTCAGCTCAGATCCAAGAGAACCTTAGAGCAAAAGATAATCTAGACCCCCAAGTACAATCTCTACGGCCCCGACAAGTAGAGCAGGACCAAGTCAAGACTGACGTCCAAGAACAAACAAATTCTTTGCAAAGTAACACAGACATGAAACATATTCATATGGAACAAGAGGTGATTAAAATAGACTGTCAAACACAAACAAGTAGAGATGATATTATAACACTACCAGACAAAGCACTAGCAACTGCTGCAACAAGTGGAAAAGCTCCATGGGATGAAACTGACTTCACAACAGATTCTCGGAAAATAGACGAAGAGAGAGTGATGGTTGGCACTATTGCTGAATTCAGAAAAGACAGTTCTTTATCTGTGCAAACTGAAGAGAAGGGTGGATTTAAAGAGGTAACCGACGTGCTTGTAGAGACACTGAAATATATAAGGGAGAAGTCAATAGCAGTTAAAGAAGCAGAATTAGGTATGGATGAGAACAGAAAGATGGCCATTGACTTCTTTGAGTCGGTGCATCCAAAGTTAGAAGAACTGAAGAATATAACAGAGGTAATTAGAACTGAGAAAGAACAAATAGAAAATGTAAGGATTGAGCTTGAGAGAGAACGAATGAAAACTGACAACATTAGGGAAGTGCTGGATAAAGAGAGACATGAGCTAAAGCATATGAGACTCACTACAGAAACAGAAAAAGAAGAGTTAAAATATGTACAACAACGCCTACAAAGCAGGAGTGAAGAGATGGAATCATGGTTAAAAACAACAGAAGCACCAGAGAGCGTCTTAACGAATCTTATAAGAGAGAAAGACAAAGTTGAAGAAATGTTAATCCAGCTTACCAAAGAGCAAGAAGAATTGAAAAACATTCTAGATGACACAAATCAGAAGGAGACTCAGTTGAAACTCATTGAAAAAGAACTCCACTCCAAAAAGCATGCGTTTGAACTAAAAGAACAGGAACTGGATGAGATTAGAAGGATCACAGAGAGAGAAAAACAGCAGTTGCAAAGAAAAACTACAGAGCTTGAAGACATGAAGACAATACTAGAAAATGAAAAAATAGTGGTTGAAAACATGAAGGCAGTGTTGGAGAAGGAGACGTACCACCAGAAACAAATTATGGGAGATTTAGAAACACAGAAACAAGATGTAAATAAAAAGACTGAGGTCAATTTTCAAGAAGCCAAGCAAATGATTCTTAACTTGGAGCTCATGAATGGTCATTTAGAGAAGGAGAAAACTGAATTAGATGCTCAAAATCAGATGCTCAAAATGCAAAATAGTGACTTAGAAATAAAATTGCAAGCATTAAAACAAGAGGTTGATGAAATGCACATTATTTTACATAAACACACGATTGAGAGGGAGGACAGACAGAAAGAGGAAGACACTCTAGAGCAGATTAGGAATGAAATCTTGAGACAAAGAGAAGAAATTGCTGAAGAAAACAAAGATTTAAATACTAAGAAAGAGGAGCTGCTGGTGCTTCAAGATGAACTGCACAACCAGAGCTGCATGATTGAAGGACTGAAGGCCACTTTCACAAGGGAGAAATATGAGTGTAATCAGATGATGGATGAATTACATAAACAAAAACAAAATATGGATGACATGCTGGAAGCCTCAAGAAAGGAGCTGCTAGAGGCACATGCTCAAATCAAAATATTGCAAGAATACATACCTGAACATACAAAGCAAACAGTTGAAACGATGAAAGAGAAAAGCGATGTTGAAAGTACAAAGGAAAAAGTAAATGCAGAGGTGGAACACCGTGACAAAATTCCGATCCAGTTGGATATTGAAAAAGAAGAGATAGAAGCTCAGAAACCGAAGCTAAGACATCAACCTGAGTACAACCTGTATCTGACTACATCTGAGCCACAAAGAAAAGCAGATGCAGAGAAACTCATGGAAGAAATTAATACTGAAAAAAAGATAATAAATGACAAGAGGAATGAACTTAAGCAGTGGGAAACAGAACTACTGCTACAAAGGACTGAGATGGAAGCAGTAAAGAATGCTCTAAAAGCTGAGAAGATTCATTTTGAGAAAAAAGAAGCTGAAATTAAACAGTGTCAATATGAGTTGGAAAGTGTTTTGGAGGCTACAAGAAAAGAGAAGTATGTACTTGAACAGATAAAAGATGAACAAGAACAGAGATTAAAAGAGTTGAAGACCATGATGAAGGAACAAGAAGGACCTGATCATGTGCTAGCAATAATCAGAACAGATGCTCAAACACAAACCTATATTGAAGAAATCAGTGAACAAATAGAAGCAGACCAAATGAGAGCAAAGAAACAGGACAAAACAGACAAAACCAAAATGCCCAGTGCTGCAACACAAACTCCTACACTCAAACTACACCAGCAGGAGCTTTGGAAAGGTATTGAAGAGACCATAAGACAAACAGATGGTGCTAATCTGATAAGACCTGACACAGAGAGACAGGAGGCAGATTTTGATAACAAAATGAAAGACTCAAAAACAACTACAATGGTCAAGATGGAAAAAACAGAATATGAATGCAGAGTTGCTGAAGCAAAAAGGAAGGAAATCATGGAGAATATACAAATGAAAAGTAACGATCTACAGGAGATTATGATGGAAATACAAAGACAGAACGAGGTCCTAGAACATCTGGAACAAGAATGTCAAAACAGAAGACATATACTCCAGAATATAGATGGATATATACACCATCAAAGCAAGAGAATGAGAGAAGAGTTGACTGAGGTGCAAACATACATGCACAAGCCACTTTTAGACCAAGAGTCTAAAATCGGACAAAAACATGGGGAGGCAAAAGATGTTTGCATAGAGTGTAAAATGGAAAAACAAATGCAAGATGCAAAAACTATGACTGAACTTACTATTGTGGCTGAAGAAAAAAATACGCAGACAGACAAACAAGATGTTTTAGGAACTGGAGATCAGACCACTGACAGAGACCTTCAGACCTCCAAAAAGGAGATAGAGAACATGGGAAGAATCATCAAGCAAATGAAGGAAGCACTGGAGAACAGATTACAAAACATTCAACGGAATGAAATGGTGAGAGTTGGAATGCAGCGAGAGAAAATTGAGATGGAGCTGAGGAAAGCAGAAAAGAAGAGAAACCTCGAAATGCTTTGGGGAGAGAGTGAGACGGACCAGCAGAAAGTCATGGAGAAGGAGAAAGAAATAATTATGTTGAAGGAGTGCATACTGATGGAGATTAACAAGCTAAAGAGCAAGAGAACAGAAACAAGTGCCGAGTACCTGGAGAGGATCGAGCGATTGATCAGTGAAACGGAGATAAAAATAGACCGCTTCAGACAGACGACAGACAAAGCTGTTCAAACACGGACGGAAGAGAGACAGCGGGAGCAGAGAGAAGAGGAAACAGCGACGGGCCAGCAGACGGAGGCCATGTGGGCACATGAGCGATCTGAACGGGTGGAGGCAGCCAGATCGACTCTGCGTGAGGACGGGGAGAAGGGCCCGGGGAGAGCGGTGCGGACGGGAGCCCTGGCTGGGGAAGTGTCGGGCAGATGGCCCCTGCCCCGGTGGATCAGGAGATGCTGCTCCTACTGCCGTCGCCACCCTATAGACAGTGATGAAGAGGAGCAGGGTGTTTCATGACTGAGACCACAAACACAAATACATGTAAACCTAAGAAGCAAATGTAATCTATTTTCCAATATCTTCTTACCAATTACCTCCTTTGTCTTTACATGTGCTTTCAAACTACTTAAGCTGTTACATTAGCTAAGGTGAAAGCTTGTTTTTTCTTAAATTAAATCAGCATGCACAGTTATAATAGAAATATTGTTCATGTAAGTATAATGCATTTTCAGAAAAATATATATTTTATATATTTCTGCATACATATTTGTGTACATAACGACCGGAGACATGTTAGCATTTGCCTTTCCAGACTTGCACTGTCTAATGATGGATGAAAGATTATGTGATTTTGCCTAAGTGATAACAAGAACAAGCAAAGTAGATAAACCTCCATTCATATGGGGGCCAGGTAACCCTTACAGACCCTCCATTTGGGCTATAACTGATTGTTAAACAGCATCATAGACTGTAAGGGCACATATGCCATGAGATGTGATCTCCATCTATATACAGTGGTTGAAGTAAATGTCACAAAACCCCAAAGCACCATCTGCAAACTGCTATACATGGCAAAGGCAATAGAGATTGACACCTAAATAGGAAAGGAGATGTTAATTCCATAACAGATTTATCAGTTATTTTCTAAGCAGAACAATTTAATACTAAAGGACAATAAATATATATTCTATCCCATAACAGCATGTGTACCAAATTCACCTGTAATTAAATCTATTGCAATAAATGTCATTTTTATTCAGACTTGACTGATATTCATGTCAATTTATTTTTGAAGAATATATAATAGATTTAGTGTAAGAGCTCTTGGTTAAATTTTCAGATGTTTGGCACAGTACCGTTCTCAAAACACTATGTTAATTCTATAAAAAGTAACCAAGTTTAGCAGTCATTTTCACCATTGTCCAGACATGAAAAACCAAGGCACTGAAACATCAAGGAATGGTTATTTATCTAAATAGTCTTGGTTCTTTTGGCCTGGGTTTTGCAATGCTAAATTTATCACTACAAGGAACGGTGTTCCTCCTCAGAGGTGGCAGACATATGTAATTCCCTTTCTCAAGTATAAGTACAAATCGTCTGGTAAAAGTATCTTTTACACTAAAGTGTAGACGTAGCCTACATGCAGGGATGCATCACCACATATTGGGCCCCCAGCACAGTAAAGTAATAGTTTGCCCATAACTCTTTTCTCCCACCTCCCTGCTGCCACGAAAATAAAGAAAATACAGAAATATATGTAACCAGGTGGAAAAAAGTGGTTAACTGTACAGTGTTCACTGTAAATCCATTGTATTATTCACATGCTGGTTGAAGTACCTTTGTAGGTCAGAGGGTGGCGCCATCCCCAGGTGCAAGGGTAATGAGTATCAGAAAGTACAAAATCCTTTTACGCACTTTTGGGACAGACGTGACGAGCACGTTATTTCAATCCGAGACAGTTGGTGTGAGCGAGTTAGGCTACCTGAACAAATGTTCGAGAAACTCGAGAGGCCACTGCCGTTTTTTCTCTGTTGTTCATTTCGTTTCATTTCATTTTTTTATGCAAACGTGCCGCTGCACGCTAGCGCGCCATTTCGAAACAGATAGAGCACAAGTTGCCTGTTTTTGCTAACTCTTTATTTTACGAGCTCGGAGAACTTAAGTGTTTGATGAGAATAAAGAACCCCTTTTCGTATTTGAAGTCTTGTGTGTTACATTGACCCGGCTTCATATATATATATATATATAATGTAATTAAAGTGATTTCATAATAAGGTTGGTCGTTATGCATTTAAGGGGTAAATCAGAAATGGAGGTGTTTGGGCATGTGATTATACAATTGAATTTAAAGAAATAACTGTTTTGGGACGTCTTTAGCTAGCAAATTTAGCCTGCAGTCCAACCCCACCTGTTTTCGGAAAGAAATGGATCCAAATTTGCCTGCTTTCACTTTTTTTCATCTTTCCACTCCTGAAATTTCTGAAACCTTGGTTTTGGTTAAATTCTAACCAATGGGTATTTCATAAAGAGATTTTAGTAACTGACTCGAGTTTCAGTTAAGAGAGAAACGTTATGGTAACACAAGGTAAATGCTAGTTAGCTAACTTAACTAGCAGGATTACTGGCCATAAACCAGAACACCAGACGATTAATTTGACATTGCAGCTCATTTTACTGTTAGCCATTACCCTTCTTTTAAACATTTTATGACCATTTTCATTAGCCTAGCTGCCATTTCCAGCCGGATTATTCTTTTGGATGTTCATCAACGTTTCATCTCTGATCCACGCAGGACAAATCACATAATTCTGAAAATCACATAATTGTGAACAAAATCTCACGATTATCGTTGTCACATGTAAACGTTCCTTTTTCAACGAGTTTGACTAATTGACTAGGATAAATGTGACAGCTGCCCTATTTTATTCCAAAATAAAAAAAAACCTGCAGGCACCCACACAAACACATGATGGCAGTAATACATAGGTCATGAGACGGGAGACAGGCTTTGTTTCAACTATGGGTGGAGAGGAAGACTGATCATCCCAATCCCTCATTAAATTTGTCTTAAATGAATAGATTTCTGTATTAGACAGAGGACATCTTAAACTAAAACCTGTTAAACATGTTGTATTTGCATGATAGTGTGCTTTCCTAGCCTAAATGATCTATAATCATGCAGCCATATTTTGAAGGTTTGGAAAAAGGTGGAGATTTTGCCTACAACTGATGAAAAACGTCTGATATGGAAAAAGATATGTTAATTCAGTAGGTTATGTAAACAATATTATTTTCATCAGCAGAGATAATCTGTTTGTACATCAAATAAAAACAAAAACAGCATTAGCCTACATAGGACGTCAGGCAGGGTGTTACACATGGCATTGATATAGCCGGTTTCAAATGCACCTTTCTCACATTTACATTTTTCTAACAAGGTGGGAATACCTCTAGGTTATATTCTCTTATCTGACAGCATCCTCTTGACGGCCTGTTAAACACTCGATCTGAACTTGTTTTAACATTAAACGTACTCGAACATAACGAGCTTGCAAACTTTCACTAGTGCTGCGTGTTAATATCCGTCAGGCGAATTACTGAGGTGCCCCATATTGATACTTCTGTAAGATTGTAACGCATTCGTTATAGTAATTTTGCATTCAAATCTGAGCTATATTCCACTGACACACTTTCTCCACATATAATAATTAAAAAAATTCATTATAGCTTTAGTGATGGTAGTAGGTTTCATTCATATCACTTTCCAAAATCCAAACGGACTGTGGTTGAAAAACTGGGATCATATTTTACATTAGACGTGCACTACAGTGCGGCCCAGCCCTTATCAGGCTACAGTTGTTAGTAGTTGGACATTTCCAGCAGTTTCCATGTCTTGTATACCTACTAGTTAATATATGATTTCATATTTTAGAACTGAATGCAAACTTACATTTTCATGTACATTTTTCAAACTTTGTTTGCATTTGCCCGGGGAAAATGTTGGAAATGCATGAATTATCAAACCGAAGTCACATACATTATGCCTTTGCATTGTGGCAAAAAAAGAAAAAAAAGTTTAAGATAATAATACTACAATTGGCATTGCAGAGCAGATATGAATAGTGACATTGCAGTCTGGCAGTGTGCTGGTCTTGTGTTATCAGTTTGGAATGAAAAATTCATTAGAAGTATTCTGTGACGTCTGCATGTTTCACCAGGTTGTGAGTGGCTGTACTCAATGAGATTTGCAGAGAATGCCATTTCATGGAAAAAACCCAATGTATTTTGTTCTTTTCAGTCTGACTGAATGTGATTGATTGAGTGTTATAAATGTGGGTCATTTTGGACATGCTGATTTATAGTATGGACTAGTTGTGTGTGTGTGTGTGTGTGTGTGTGTGTGTGTGTGTGTGTGTGTGTGTGTGTGTGTGTGTGTGTGTGTTTGTGTGTGTTTGTTTGCGTGTGTGTGTGTGCAGATGCATGAATGAATGTGTTTACTTCATTGTTTCATAGCTGCTTCCTTCAATGCACTCATTCTTTTTTGCTCCTCTTATGTGTGTGTGTGTGTGTGTGTGTGTGTGTGTGTGTGTGTGTGCGTGTGTGTGTGTGTATACCCATATATGTATGTGTGTCTTTTCATTCCATTGCATTCTATTTGGAGCTGTACCCTGTAGACATTTAGGGTCGAGTACCAATTATAAGGTCATAGAAAGAATTGTACAACATTGTGGTTTATAGGACATAAAAACTGAAGGAGTGACACACATTATATTTCTGTAAAGCATTTGTGGGAAGTGAATAGAAAACAAAACCTTTCCAACATTGTGCTTAACTAACCAAAAGATTTTGTAAAGGGTTTTAATGGTGTAAATTACTCTAGCATTGTAGCTGTTTAATTTGGACCAATATCCCACATATTTACTGTGTTCTTTTGAGTGAGAGCTTTCTTTCTACTGTTTGATAGGGTGACCAATAATCTTTCATGAGACATTTAACCTTCTTCTTATAGACAAGAAAATAGATTATACTCATTAATTTTGATAGTTGTGCTTCATTAAACATAAATATATGAAGTTATGATACAAGCACTTTTTTTATTTCTATCCAAATGAATGAATTGAAGACCCTTTACCTTCACAATGGGACATTAATTGCCTCTGTTTAAAGCAATGGTTGTGTAACTGCCATTAAATATTAAATTGCCTTTCACACTGCAAAGCAGTGCAAACAGTTTACATGAATTTGTAATTGCAACCAACTCAAAGGAAAGTGAGAGCACAACCTTTATAAGTCATAAATATTGATGGGCTAAGTACACATTGTTGGTTTAATTATCCATACTGATAATGAACACAGAGGACACAGTGTCAGATAGGAGAGTGGAAAAACTGCCATTTCCTAGTATATTGCTACACAATGAATTATTTGGGAAAGACAGTAAAGTTGGGGAGGGGGGGCATTAACAGTTAATACTGGGATCATTAAATGTGGAATAGCCCTATCATGGAGAAAGGCCTAGTAGAGCCATGGGCCTGGAGTCCCAGCATGGAGGGAGTGCCAGTAAGGGCTTAATGATTGACTCAGCTGTGTGGAAGAGGCTCATTAGTGAGCTGTACTGAGAGTCCTGCACCCCAGGGTCTTGTCTCTCTTGTGAGGGTCCCCTCTGGCCATGCAGGCTGCAGAGATGGCCCACATCAGCAGACAGAGAGGCACTGTGTCACCATGGGTGAGTCACGCAGTTTTACGCATGGGTCTCTGGATTATATACGATGTTAAAATGGCACTGTGATACAGTGCAATATCTTGAAGAAACATTTATGCATTGTGATGTGTTTAGACTTACAGTATACACACAATCACACACACCAGCACACCGTTTTGGTCCAAATTTAGCACGGTTTCACGGGAAATCACTGTCTTCCTGATTCCACATTTAAGGTTTGCACAGAGGAGTAAATGGTGATTCCCTCTGCTGTAGGGAAGCCATATTTCTTACCAGCACAAGGGACAGTATGCTCACTCTTCAGCAAATGAAAACAAAGGTCACTCCCTCTATTGCAGAGAGCTGTCACATATCATCCCTTCACACATCGTGGGGGTGAGACACAGGAGAGACACGCACGGACCAGCTCTCCCTGTGTCAGACCCCACCAGCAGGCTGCTGTTATGCCTGAATGGCTTTATCTACTTGTTTCTATTTGTTTATTGTTTATTTATTTACGTTTATTTTAATCAGGATAAGCACCTGACTAGTTGATGTAGTGGTGGACACACTACCAGTTAATGTAGTGATTCATCATTGGCTATTGTGTTTTAGATAGAGCGCGTTCATTGAGTGCACTCCGCTGAGAGCTTTTATTGCTGTGTGTTCAGCGTGTTGTTAAAGCACGTGTTCTATTGTCAGTCTGTGTATGTACCAATGAGCTGACAAATAGACTCGTCAAGTAGCATACGTTTGTACGTTTTGCTGTGTTTATCTATGAATGTAAAAAATTCAATTTACTGAAATAAATGTATAAAGACATTTAATTATCATAACTGGGTAACCGTATACTTCAAAGATTGCTATTTGGAATAATGGTCAAGCTCAAATATGAGAGATGACCTGGAGCACGTGTTTTTAATGTATTTGCAGTGTTAAATCCCAGGTGACTTAATGATGTTGGTTGGGAAGTTACTTCTGTCTCTATCTCTGCCTCTCTCTCTCTCTCTCTCTCTCTCTCTTTCTGGGCCTTAGTGTATTTCTCCCTCTCTTACTCTCTTCATCTCTGCCTGTTTCTCTGTCTGTCTGTTTCTCTCCTTTCCAGATGTGCTTATACTGCGCTTGCCTGCTGCCGTATGTGGAGGTGAGATTGGAGGTGTGGCGTTCCGAGTCTGCCTGCTGCGAGACACACATGGCTGCGTTTGCTCCACTGGCGAATGGATGGCCCACTTAGTCCGCCCTTGCTCCACATCACAGAAGGAAGGTTTTAAATTCGGTACTGTTGTTTGTTTTCCAGGGCTGTGGTAAATGTCAAATTGGGTCAGAAAACAACAGCATAATGACAAACTCCCTGTCTCCGAGCCCCCTTTGGGACCTATTCCATTGTCCCTCGTTGGAGGTAGAGGAAGGGGGGTGGATTATATGTGCTCCCTCCCTCCCTCCCTCTCTCTCTCTCTCTCTCTCTCTCTTTCTCTCTCTCTCTCTCTCTCTCTCTCTCTCTCTTTCTCTCTCTCTCATAAACACCCACCACTCACTCACATTCATCTTTGCAGTGTTATGTAGAACCAGGTCCACATGCATTCACATGGTTATGTGATAAAAAAAATGCATGTAATCTACCCCATAAAACACATCTCATAACAGACTGTTTTTTGTTGATAGTTAGCTGTTCTAATGAAGTCCTGCCTTCACAGATACGGCTGGTCCAGTGATTCTGCCAGTTACGTTATGCTTGTGTTTCTCAGTGCACAATATTGGTGAAGCTAGGCACTTCAGTACCATGGAGAGCGCCTGTGCCCTTCTACTGATAATGAATACAATACCCAAATGTGCTAATTCAGCACATACCTGCTCACCTTCTCGAGAAACACTGTTAGCTTCGCAATGGGGTGCAAGTGTCTGTGTGTATGCATGTTTTAAAATACCTGGACAGATGTTTTAAATTGTCTAAGGGCATGCTTTATGAAAGTCTGTCTTTTCCTGTGGTACCGCTTTGTTTCTACCGCTTCTGACTGTAGTTCAGATACTGTCCTGATACTGTAAGCATGTAAATAACAAGGCAGAATATTTTCAACCACTGTTCAATATATAGAGACCATGTTCTTTCAAGTGACACAGGCTCTGCATATTAGGGAAGTTGCAGTGAGCAAGAATTTATTGGTAACACAAAAATATAGAAATTATCAAATAAAAATTAAACTTTTGTTGTATTTGACTATTTATTTGCTATTTTTAATGCCTGTTGAAGTATTCAGTATTTTTTTGTTGAAATCCATATGAAATGACATTAATATGATTTATAACCATCCGACTTTAATCCAGACAATGCTAGATATTGGCGACTTTCAGGTCCTTATGCATAATCTACCTGTTTCACATAATGTATGCAGCAGACAGTCATCATAGTGATTTGAAAACTCTTTATGAGTCCAAAATATAAAGTGCCTTCAAGGATTCCTCTGCTTAATGTATCTAACTCATGAATATGAATGCATGTAAACTCCAGACTAGGGACAAAGGGAGATGGCTGTCTGGATGAGAGAGATGGCTGTCTGGATTATTCATATATTTCTCACTGTTTAGGTCAAAAGTTAATCATGCACTCCTGTATATCACACCTGTATAGCATCCCTGTTACTGGCACCAAGGGTAAAGTCAGTCCTTAAATGAGAACATTCCAGACATTTTTGCTCTCTGGATCCTAGTTGTTAATATTTTAACTCAAGATTTGTCTGTACACTAACTGAAGTGAGGCGTGTGGAGATCTTTCTTGGTTTGGGCAGGGGTTTAGGCAGGGGTTTGGGCAGGGGTTTGTCCAAAGGCGAGATGGTGGTGGAGTTTTGAAAGTATGCTCATAAATTGCTTGTGTTTGATATAAAAAGATCTGCTGAAGACAGATTGTGATAATTACTCTCTGTGCAGATAGTGCTGTCTGATCAGTGGATATGTAAAATTACAGCTTTGCAGTCCGTGAGTCAGATGTTAATGTGATTTCCCTCACATTTGCCATCCAGAGTGCTTTTTGATGGAGCACATTAATGGCTGCATTAGTAGCTGGAGTGCAGACCCATGCCTGCCTGTCCTAATGAGCTCCTTCAGATTTGACCTGTTATTTTATACTGTATAGAAGAAGAAATAATAAAAAAAAATCGAAGTTTTACAAAATCTCACTGCAAAACATTTTAAATGATTAAAAAGTGCAAAGATTATAGAAGCCAATTTTTCTAATAATGTACACCTACACAAATGCTAAAATGGATGTTTAGAGTCACGCTACAACCTAATTTATATGTTTTTTCAAGTAACTATCATATAGTGAATTAGATAAATTAGCAGTGACTTCACATTCAATTCTTAATAATATATTGCAGAGACAGCACCCTCATATCAAACACAAAACCAAACCGCCCTTGCACTCAACAGATTCTTAACTTCTGCCCTTTTTGAAATGTGTCTGATTGTATATGCTGAAATATTATGTTAATAATATAATAACCATGTGCATCACGCGATCACACAGTGCACATGCTAAAGTTGAAATTATATCAGGGCTGGTTAGACACCATGTGACTTTGTAACGATCTGCGCTGGGCAGAACATGGAGACGGACACAAACGCGGAGGAGAGCGAGATTTAATACAGGAAATTCCAAAAGCAGAGTCGTAGTGGCAGGCAGGGGTCATAACGGGAAGGCAGTCCATACAAGAAATAACAACAGACATACTCGGACAGATAAACCAAACACGACGGGGATACACGGAACAGGCAGGAATGCAGGCAGCGGAAACAATACTCACAACCAACAGGCAACAAAGCACAAGGCACGAAGTAGACAAAATCACGGATACTGGACTGGGGAAATACTGGGACTTTATACAAAGAAACTAACTAGGGACAGGTGATGACAATGACACTGGGGCGTGGCAACAAACAAGGAAACATCAAAACCAACGAGCAGGGCGGGACAAACAGGCAGGGAACACGGACATGAGGGAACCCAGAGTGACAGCTACGAGAGGGGGCGTTGCCCTACGTGACAGAACCCCCCCTCAAAGCGTGCCACTCCGGGGCACGCAAGGGCAGACAGGACAGGGACAGCGGACACAGGACAGACCGGAGGGACAGGACTAGACAAAACAGGACGAGGGACCTGGGACACGGCATGACACGGGACACAGGGAGACCGGATAGGGCCAGGGTGAGGCAAAGGAGCAGGGCTGGACAGGACAGGACCGGGGACAGACACTGGAGCGGGGCCAGGGGACAGGGCAGAGGCTAACACTGAGACAAAAACGGCTTGGACTACAGAGACCGGCACAGGAACAAAGTGGGTCAGGACTTGGGGAACAGACACGGGGACAGGGACCTGGAGGAAACGACCAGACACAGACACAGGGACGGGCACGAGGACACGAACAGGTACACACACAGGAACTGGGACCAACACAAAACCAGGGACAGAACATGGGAGCAAGGGGAACATGGGCAACGAGACAGGGGCACATGGCAGAGCAGGGGGCACAAAGAGTCCAGGCCCAATAGAGGGCAGCACAGTCTCTGGGGACACAGGCGCGGCCGGGCGACGGGCAGCGGGCACAGGCGCGGCCGGGCGGCAGGCAGCGGGCACAGGCAGGGTCCGCTGGCGGGCAGCGGGAACAGGCAGGGTCCGCTGGCGGGCAGCGGGAACAGGCAGGGTCCGCTGGCGGGCAGCGGGAACAGGCAGGGTCCGCTGGCGGGCAGCGGGAACAGGCAGGGTCCGCTGGCGGGCAGCGGGAACAGGAGCCGGCGTGGACGACCTCTTCTGGGTCGCGGGGACAGGAACCGGCGTGGACGACCTCTCCTGGGTCGCGGGGACAGGAACAGGCACGGACTGCCGACGGGCAGCAGGGACAGCAACCGGCGTGGACGACCTCTCCTGGGTCGCGGGGACAGGAACCGGCGTGGACGACCTCTCCTGGGTCGCGGGGACAGGAACAGGCACGGACTGCCGACGGGCAGCAGGGACAGGAACCGGCGTGGACGACCTCTCCTGGGTCGCAGGGACAGGAACCGGCGTGGACGACCTCTCCTGGGTTGCGGGGACAGGAACAGGCACGAACTGCCTACGGGCAGCGGGGACAGGAATCCGAGGTGAGGAGATGCACTCGGGGGGCGGAGCCACCAAGCCGACGTTCTCGGGGGGCGGAACCGCCATGCTGACGTCCTCGGGGGGCGGAACCGCCAAGCCGACGTCCTCGGGGGGCGGAACCGCCAAGCCGACGTCCTCGGGGGGCGGAACCGCCAAGCCGACGTCCTCGGGGGGCGGAACCGCCAAGCCGACGTCCTCGGGGGGCGGAACCGCCAAGCCGACGTCCTCGGGGGGCGGAACCGCCAAGCCGACGTCCTCGGGGGGCGGAGCCACTATACTGACGTCATCGGGGGGCGTGTCCGCCAAGCCGACGTCCTCGGGGGGCGGAGCCACCATACTGACGTCATCGGGGGGCGTGTCCGCCAAGCCGACGTCCTCGGGGGGCGGAGCCACTATACCGACGTCATCGGGGGGCGTGTCCGCCAAGCCGACGTGGCTTGTACACCCCCCCAAAAAATACTTGGGGGTGTCGTGATGTATAGCTGGCGGGGTCAGCGGCGGTAGGTCCTCCTCCTCAGGGTCCTGGGTGAGCCTGGAAGAATACACAGACACAGAAGCCCCTCGGCGGCTCTCTCTGCGACGGCTCCGCCTCCTCTGAGGCGTCGGGAGCTCGCAGACGCCATCGAGAGCCAACCGAGGGTTAAGCAAATGCCAGTCTGTGCACTCAATCCGTCTGCCTGCGACTTGTACTATAGGTTTCTCCTCCCTATAGTGATCAAGCCGGGCAGACACGTAGCGCTCAACAGGAGTCTCGACGCGAAAGCCAGTCGAAACCGAAAGTGACTGGGCTTTCGTTGGTGCGCGTCGAGACTTCCGTGTTCCCACAGCGCCAGGGGAATTTCTGTCTCTGGTTCGTTCACGCTGCGATATCGGAGAGTTGAACTGGACCGAACCAGTCAACATCTCATCACAGCGATTAAACTCACCAGAGTCTCGCTCCCTCGCTGTGTCCTTGTAAGATCCGTGATTATGTAACGATCTGCGCTGGGCAGAACATGGAGACGGACACAAACGCGGAGGAGAGCGAGATTTAATACAGGAAATTCCAAAAGCAGAGTCGTAGTGGCAGGCAGGGGTCATAACGGGAAGGCAGTCCATACAAGAAATAACAACAGACATACTCGGACAGATAAACCAAACACGACGGGGATACACGGAACAGGCAGGAATGCAGGCAGCGGAAACAATACTCACAACCAACAGGCAACAAAGCACAAGGCACGAAGTAGACAAAATCACGGATACTGGACTGGGGAAATACTGGGACTTTATACAAAGAAACTAACTAGGGACAGGTGATGACAATGACACTGGGGCGTGGCAACAAACAAGGAAACATCAAAACCAACGAGCAGGGCGGGACAAACAGGCAGGGAACACGGACATGAGGGAACCCAGAGTGACAGCTACGAGAGGGGGCGTTGCCCTACGTGACAGACTTTTAAAATAAATATTTTATATAATCAGTTTTTCTGCTATTCTTGCATGCCAATTTATACAAGAATTGATTACATTTTTATAATAATAATAATAATAATAATTTTTACCCAAATTATACATTGGGACATCATTGATGTTGTATGTTATCAATCTAGGTAATTATTCTTATTGTGACTGGCAGGGTGAGCTAACTTAAAAGCAAGCGATCACGCCAAGTCTCAGGGAAAAAGGATGGTTTAATGAAGAAAGTGCACAAACCAAAAACCTGTAAGTAGATCCGAATGAAGGATCCTCCTTGTTTCCTCCTGCACAACCAGCCCGTCTCCCTGTGTGCTGCAGAATGTACATCCTCTCAAAGCTCCCAGTAGACAAAAGATGATTTTAAAGGCTGGAAGTTCCCAGTGCCACCTGAATATCATAGATCCCTTCATGCTTTTTTATGGCTATAGGTGCTGAGTAAAGTTGATTTGAGTTGTAAGGATTCTGCACCACATTATTCCTTATAGCTCCAAACTAGCTGTCGCAATGTGTTTTAAATTCTTGTTTACAAATCAACTGGTTGACTGTATCATTGCTGTCTTTTTCTGTTTCCTGTGATATAAATTATGGTACAAATTGAATGTGATATACGTTGAATTGACAATATTAACATTTTGTGCTAGCTGTTTGATTAATATGTACATGTGAGTCTCTGTCCACGTTCACTTTAGAGAGAAAAATAATAATTAAAATGAGCAAACCATCTGTTATCATTTGAGAATAACCTTGATGGAAGTGTATAGGGTGATATATGTATAGGGTTTGTGTTTGTGTCTCTTTCTACATGCTTATGTGCATTCATGTGTGAGTGAGCTGATTTTGCTCATTCTCATTGGCTGCTAGGCCGAGTATCAGTGACCCACATTTCACAAATGTCACAGATGCAGATCATGAATGTTAAAGCAGTGGGATCCATCCCACTGAGTGTGTTTTCACTGGCAAAAACGGCAAATAAGTTATACTGACGTGAACTAGAATAGTATATATATTTGTATATATACAGCGTAGTAGGCCTATATATGCAGTATAATATATAGATATATATATATATCTGTGGAAACTTTGTGTTCTTCACTCCAGCACTACAATTTTTAATATCTCTACACATCTAACTTAAAAAAAAGTTTACTCTGAAAAACTGAAAAAGTTTTCTTTAAAAACTTGGAAACTACTTTGTGTACTACATCACTGCAAGTTCTAATCTCTCTCTCTCTCTCTCTCTCTCTCTCTCTCTCATTCTATATATATATACACACACACACACACACAAACACACATGTATATACATACTTTCATCTGATGTCTTCCTACACTATGTCAGATGATCCATCTCTAACTCTTCTCTCTCATTAATTGGCTCTCCTCTCTCACGCTCCTCTTCCCACATGTGTCCGTCTCTCCCGACAGACACTGCCACCTGTTTAGAGAGTGAAATGTGTTCTGATCCAGCGGGCAGCCTGCTGAAGCACATCCATCACCTGAGTGCACGCGCAAACACGAGGCTCCCATTAACCCTGCTAGACTGTTGGAACCCGTCCAGCCCCCGGGCTCCCTGTGCTGGGTAGTGGTAGTGCTGGGTAGTAGCAGTGCTGGGTAGTGCTGGGTAGTGGTAGTGCTGAGTAGTGGTAGTGCTGGGTATTGGTAGTGCTGGGTAGTGGTAGTGCTGGGTATTGGTAGTGCTGGGTAGTGGAAGTGCTGGGTATTTGTAGTGCTGGGCAGTGGTAGTGCTGGGTATTGGTGGTGCTGGGTAGTGGAAATGCTGGGTATTGGTAGTGCTGGGTAGTGGTAGTGCTAGGTATTGGTAGTGCTGGGTATTGGTGGTGCTGGGTAGTGGTGGTGCTGGGTAGTGGAAGTGCTGGGTATTGGTTGTGCTGGGCAGTGGTAGTGCTGGGCAGTGGTAGTGCTGGGTATTGGTAGTGTTGGGCAGTGGTAGTGCTGGGTAGTGGAAGTGCTGGGTATTGGTAGTGTTGGGTAGTGGTAGTGCTGGGTATTTGTAGTGTTGGGTAGTGGTAGTGCTGGGCAGTGGTAGTGCTGGGTATTGGTAGTGCTGGGTAGTGGTAGTGCTGGGCAGTGGTAGTGCTGGGTAGTGGTAGTGCTGGGTATTGGCAGTGCTGGGTAGTGGTAGTGCTGGGTATTGGTAGTGCTGGGTATTGGTAGTGTTGGGTATTGGTGGTGCTGGGTAGTGGTAGTGCTGGGTAGTGGTAGTGTTGGGTATTGTTAGCCCAGCACCAATTTGTAGTGTTGGGTAGTGGTAGTTCTGGGCAGTGGTAGTGCTGGGTATTGGTAGTGCTGGGTAGTGGTAGTGCTGGGCAGTGGTAGTGCTGGGTAGTGGTAGTGCTGGGTATTGGCAGTGCTGGGTAGTGGTAGTGCTGGGTATTGGTAGTGCTGGGTAGTGGTAGTGCTAGGTATTGGTAGTGCTGGGGCAGTCATGGCCTGGCGGTTAGGGAACTGGTCTTGTGACCGGAGGGTCGTGGGTTCAATTCCCAGACAGGCCATGACTGAGGTGCCCTTGAGCAAGGCACCTAACCCCAACTGCTCCCCGGGCGCCGGGCTAGGGCTGCCCACCGCTCTGGGCACGTGTGATCCACAGCCCCCTAGTAATCACTAGTGTGTGTGTGTGTTCTGACTGCACAGATGGGTTAAAAGCGGAGGACAAATTTCGATTGGGGTGTAAAAATCACAATTGACAAAATATGGCACACACACAACACACATTTGCTGGGTATTGGTGGTGCTGGGTAGTGGAAGTGCTGGGTATTGGTTGTGCTGGGCAGTGGTAGTGCTGGGCAGTGGTAGTGCTGGGTATTGGTAGTGCTGGGTATTGGTAGTGTTGGGCAGTGGTAGTGTTGGGTAGTGGTAGTGCTGGGTATTTGTAGTGTTGGGTAGTGGTAGTGCTGGGCAGTGGTAGTGCTGGGTATTGGTAGTGCTGGGTAGTGGTAGTGCTGGGCAGTGGTAGTGCTGGGTATTGGCAGTGCTGGGTAGTGGTAGTGTTGGGTATTGGTAGTGCTGGGCAGTGGTAGTGCTGGGTATTGGTAGTGCTGGGTAGTGGTAGTGCTGGGTAATTGTTGTGCTGGGTATTGGTAGTGCAGGGTAGTGGTAGTGCTGGGTATTGGTAGTGCTGGGTAGTGGTAGTGTTGGGTATTGGTGGTGCTGGGTATTGGTGGTGCTGGGTAGTGGAAGTGCTGGGTATTTGTAGTGCTGGGTAGTGGTAGTGTTGGGTATTGGTGGTGCTGGGTATTGGTGGTGCTGGGTATTGGTAGTGCTGGGTAGTGGTAGTGTTGGGTATTGGTGGTGCTGGGTATTGGTGGTGCTGGGTAGTGGAAGTGCTGGGTATTTGTAGTGCTGGGTAGTGGTAGTGTTGGGTATTGGTGGTGCTGGGTATTGGTGGTGCTGGGTAGTGGAAGTGCTGGGTATTTGTAGTGCTGGGTAGTGGTAGTGCTGGGTATTGGTAGTGCTGGGTAGTGGTAGTGTTGGGTATTGGTGGTGCTGGGTATTGGTGGTGCTGGGTAGTGGAAGTGCTGGGTATTTGTAGTGCTGGGTAGTGGTAGTGTTGGGTATTGGTGGTGCTGGGTATTGGTGGTGCTGGGTAGTGGAAGTGCTGGGTATTTGTAGTGCTGGGTAGTGGTAGTGCTGGGTATTGGTAGTGCTGGGTAGTGGTAGTGTTGGGTATTGGTGGTGCTGGGTATTGGTGGTGCTGGGTAGTGGAAGTGCTGGGTATTTGTAGTGCTGGGTAGTGGTAGTGTTGGGTATTGGTGGTGCTGGGTATTGGTGGTGCTGGGTAGTGGAAGTGCTGGGTATTTGTAGTGCTGGGTAGTGGTAGTGCTGGGTATTGGTAGTGCTGGGTAGTGGTAGTGTTGGGTATTGGTGGTGCTGGGTATTGGTGGTGCTGGGTAGTGGAAGTGCTGGGTATTTGTAGTGCTGGGTAGTGGTAGTGTTGGGTATTGGTGGTGCTGGGTATTGGTGGTGCTGGGTAGTGGAAGTGCTGGGTATTTGTAGTGCTGGGTAGTGGTAGTGCTGGGTATTGGTAGTGCTGGGTAGTGGTAGTGTTGGGTATTGGTGGTGCTGGGTATTGGTGGTGCTGGGTATTGGTGGTGCTGGGTATTGGTAGTGCTGGGTATGGCTAGTGCTGGGGTGTTATCTCAGGAATGGAGAGCTCCCTTGTGTCTCACTCTGTATTGTCCCTCTGAATGAAAGAGATCAAAGAGGCACTGTACAGTTTGCAGTAAGCAGTTCACCTCTACGCCTTAAGGGCAGCTGCCTTTGCACTTCCGCTTGGCACTGATGTGTGGGAGGAGTTCTTGGTTCTTCTGTTTTTGACTTGCAGGAAGGGAAGTGATGTGGTCTGGACTGAGGGATGGCAGCTGATGCAATGCAGGTGCTGAAGGATGTGTTGATGGAGGTGCTGATGGAGGTGCTAGTGGAGGTGTTGATGGAGGTTCCGATGGAGCTGCTAGTGGAGGTGTTGATGGAGGTGCTGGTGGAGGTTCTGGTGGAGGTGTTGATGGAAGTGCTGGTGGAGGTGTTGATGGAGGTGCTGATGGAGGTTCTGGTGGAGGTGCTGGTGGAGGTGCTGGTGGAGGTGTTGATGGAGGTGCTGGTGGAGGTGCCGATGGAGGTGCTAGTGGAGGTGCTAGTGGAAGTGTTGATGGAGGTACTCATGGAGGTGCTGGTGGAGGTGTTGATGGAGGTTCCAATGGAGGTGCTAGTGGAGGTGTTGATGGAGGTGCTGGTGGAGGTTCTGGTGGAGGTGTTGATGGAAGTGCTGGTGTAGGTGTTGATGGAAGTGCTGGTGTAGGTGTTGATGGAGGTGCTGATGGAGGTGTTGATGGAAGTGCTGGTGGAGGTGTTGATGGAAGTGCTGGTGGAGGTGTGGATGGAGGTGCTGATGGAGGTTCTGGTGGAGATGCTGATGGAGGTGCTGGTAGAGGTGTTGATGGAGGTGCTGGTGGAGGTGTTGATGGAGGTGCTGGTGGAGGTGTTGATGGAAGTGCTGGTGGAGGTGTGGATGGAAGTGCTGGTGTAGGTGTTGATGGAAGTGCTGGTGGAGGTGCTGATGGAGGTGCTGATGGAGGTTCTGGTGGAGATGCTGATGGAGGTGCTGGTGGAGGTGTTGATGGAGGTGCTGGTGGAGGTGCTGATTGAGGTGTTTACTTCCCATTCTCATTGAACTATTAACATGCTGATGTTTTAGAAGTGGATATTAATTCTGTCATTTATTTTTATTTTACTTACTTAATTTGCTTACAGTATCTAGTCATTACTTTCATGCTACACAATCTTATGAATATTCACGCTAAAACAAGCAGAATATTTTTGCATTCTTGAGCGTGATCTGACTGTGAAACTTCCACATTTAGTTTTCTAATCCATTTCCTGGTCCAATTCATGGTTCGTTTAAACTGGGAGGCTTCTCACACTACCAGTAACATTGGCGTGTAAATGGAGAGGGCTCAGGGAACCAAGTTATTGATCGCATTTGTCCTTGGGCTTGGCTAGGGACACTGTTCCAGAAAACAGCACCACACCAGACAATCACCACAATTAGAAAATGAAACATTTTGCCTTTTTATTTTTTATAAACATTTTGTTTTATTTGTCACGTTTTTATTTAGATTTTCTCTATACACCGTTTTTGGTGGATGATATTCACTGTATATGTCTGGTGTGTATTTGTCAGAAGTCCACATAGTACATGAATGTGAGGGCAGCCAAATTTTGCTCACACTTTTCCTTCACCAGCCCAACACACATATATTAATGCCTGTGTCTGCATGGCTATGTAAGTAAGAGTGCAATCTTCAAGCGTGCATGCCGTCGCCAGGCGTGTCTCGTGTCTGGAGGGTAAAGGGGCATGAAAAACCTTCATATTGCGTGTGCTGTACCAAACAGGAAGTCTGTGATGTTAAATCATCAGGGCTTGCTGTCTGATTGGTGTTGGGCCCTGTGGGTGGAGAGATGAAGGGAAACGCCCCAGACCCAAAGCCCACTGTCTCCGGGAAGGAATGCTGGTGATGCTCACTCATTGGCAGACCCATGCAAGATTCTGGGGGTCATGGATGCTCCAGGGTAGGGGGGTGGCGTGGGACTGGGGAAAAACAGGGGGGTGGGGGTGGGGGGGTATCTGGCAGCATGTTCCCAGAGTAAGAAGATAAAACAAGCACATAGCCACACAGCATATATTCTCCCACTGTAATAGAAGCGAATGGCGAGGAACCTGCTGCAGTTAGTGTCTGGATCTGTAAGCCGGATAATTAGTCTTCAGCTTAATGCTCAGTTTCCGATACCTTGCGCTCACATTTGCAGCATGTCCCTAAGCGCTCCGAAGATTCCTGACAATGCTTTTATGTATCCAATTACAAACCACGTCGCTAATAAGAATTCTGGCATTTGCATATTTCAGCTAATTTCTCCTCCGTAGCTTCTTCTGCTATAGTGTGGTTCAGTGATGGTGTTATGTTATTTCTCTGCTTTTCAGCATTGGGATTGTAGTGTTTGTGGAGTTTCATTGCCTGGTGAAGTAAGTAGTGCGGGAGTGAGTTTACCTCCAGACTTTTTAAAGCACACAGTTGGAAGCTGTTTCTGTAGCCAGAGTGTCCTGAAGTCATGTGAGATACAGCAGAAGATGCCCCCTTTTTTAGCCCTGCTGTTTCACACAGCGCAGGGTTAGAAGGTAGCCCATCAGCTGTTGCTAGGAAACTCCATGCTTTGAGAGGTAGGCCTCTCACCTGATAACTGGCAGGAGTTGTAAGCTCCAAACACTGAAGACAGGGAGCACGGTGAACACAACAGCAGGACAGCCAAGGGTATAAATACTTCACAAACTGCAGCAGAGGTTCCAAGCATGATCCTCTAGGCTCAGTAGCTTGTTTCGTGAAACAATTCTTAGCACATGTAATGTGGTGCTTCATAGCACATGTAACATCTATGAAATTATTCATGTTCCGATTTTTGGAAACGTTTTGAAAATGCTGAAATGTAGGTCACCTCATTTCCTCCAAAATCAAAGCTGACACAGGATTCCCCCCCCCCCCCCCCCAATGCACTGACTCCGCCCCTTCCCCTCCTTCTCCCTTCCATTCCTCTCTCCTTCCCCTCCCCTTATCTTACATCGATCCCTATCACTGTCGATAGCTCGGCCTTTGATTCAAGGCAGCTTGGAGGCAGCCTCCATCAGCACTTGTTCAGGTTCCGCTAAGGGACCAGGAGACAAGAACGCCAGACCAGCGCGTTTAACTGTGAAACATCCTACTAATGGTATTAATTCGGAGGGAATGAATTGAATTAGGAGTCAGAGGTCGACATGAGACCATTGAGGCATGTGGCGGGCCCTGGTGGGGGTGTGTGTGGGCCCTGGTGGGTGTGTGTGGGTGTGTGTGTGTGTGTGTGTGTGTGTGTGTCGGGGGAGGGTAGGGAGTCCTGCCCTCCTTTCCGGCCTCCTGTTTTTAGAATTACAAAATCAATATGTCAAATCAAGAGTGTGAAAATGTGTGATAAGAGACAGAGTGATACCCTGCCAATGTGCATGCTAACTGATACTGTTTATGTGATCGAACCTCCCTGATGCCGCATATACTACTTGGTTCATGTAAATGAATCTAAAAATCTCATTTGATTCAAATCTCACTGACCAAGGTAACACACACACATCATGTTTTAAAAGCTGAGTCAGAGATATGGAGGTCAGTAAGAAGGACTACATGCTATTAGTACACAGGGATAGTAGATAATTAAAAATTTTATACATGTACTGTCTCCTGTGGGTCTTGTCTTGATGCAGTCTGAGTGCTTCTACTTGTGCCAGGTTGTTTGTGTGCAGACGCATGCGTGCACATAAATAAATTATCCACGTCATCATGTGTGAAGGACACACGTCTCACCTTATTGTCTTTACATAGCTTGCTTGTGTCGCTGGGCTGTCTCACGATAACCCCAGCCAGGACTTTGGTTTGGTCCTGACTGGCTTTCTGGAGCCAGTGGCCAACCCCCCCAGGCACTGCTGGACGATGATTGAGTGTATCATCCTCACGAGAGTGACCCTAGAAGACTAACAGAATACACACTCCAGCATCAAACCACCCCCACTGAGTGGATAACACAGGAATCATTACAGTTGTGTCTCCATTGCTATATGGCATTTACTCAGTGTCTGAATAAGTGTCCTACCACACTGGACATTACTGAGCCATTGGTCGCTATGCCATGTTGATACAAAATGGTATAAACCATTAAACCATAGTTTATTCTCAATCCATGTGTCTTCTATTCATGTACCAACATAAAATATTTAGGGAGATATTTGGTCTATTAACATTGCTGGCCTGATGTCACAGGAGCTTTTGCGATTCATATTTTTGTGTGAAGAGTTATCCTTAATTTAATTTCTCAG